>NW_009605425.1:24446-37430 GCF_000690535.1 Cariama cristata | reverse complement strand
TAGTAGCACTGGTGAAATTACTCGTATGATTTAAAGCCAGAAACTCAGCCAATGTAATTAATTTTAAACTCTGTTGTTTGCCCTAGGATTTTACATCTCTTTTTTTTTTTTAGTTACCCCAGTATGACTTCTGGACATAAACAGAGTCTGATTCTGCCAGAGCTTTTTCAAAAGACTGCTTACTGCCCTCCGTGAAAATTTGAGAGAGAATATTTTCTGCTCTTGGGAAAACTTGAAATACAAGCATTGGACTTGCAGGAACAATGTTTCTGTAAAGACCTCAGTTACTGGAAATACTGAATTTCATGTATAACTGGTATGTAGAAGCCTACTAGATATCTTAAATATGTTACAGATGTGAAATGTGTGTATGCTAAGTCAGCACAAAGCACCCCAGACAGGAATTGTGGCAGAAAGGAGCCCCATCTGGGAGACTATGTATTACGTGAAGTTGGAAGAATTCTCAGCTGAGTGAAATAAGAGATGGGCTAAATGATTCATTGGACTACCTATTGTGTAATTATACAGCTGTCAAAAATACTTATTGATCATGTATGAAACCTTCTCTAAATATTCTTGGAGGAGAAAGGAAAAACTGAAAACTTAAGTTGTCCAGGGAAACTTAATCTTTGTAACAAGCAGAGAATATTCCACTCAAATTCCTACTCAACAAGTTCTATTTTGGCAGCCAATTTGCTTCTGTACTGTTCAACCCAGGTTCAGGCATTTAGTATTATCTCTTTTGCAAGTATAATCATCTGTCCACATCAAGGCATGGAAAGAAAACTTGTCCTCAGCAACATCTGAGAATCATACCTGCATTTCCTTTTTATCTTCACTGACCTATTTTGAAATGCAAGAAAGACCAAATTCACTAGTATGTGTTCGAGCAGGTAAGTTATCTTTCCCTGGAGCAGTTTGATCATTTCTGTCTGGAGGCTCTGCTTGTACTATTATCATGTATACCTGATTTCCCAAGCATGCTGGTTTAGCTAGAGACACAGAGCTACACTGGCCCACTTGACTGACCGACCTGTGATTTGACCCCTTCAGACATTTCAGAGAGGTTTCTTCTTTTCTGTGAATTCAACTGGCTTCCTGCTTTGCGCTCTATCCTATTACATTGATTATACTGCTTTTCTGCTCGTATCACGTTGCTCAGTGGAGTGCTGAAATCATCTGGCTGTGGTACACAGCGCAGCCAGCAAGTGCCCTTTGTGCTGGATGGTCAGAATGATGGGTGCGCAATGCGGTAAAGGAATTGACTTTGACCTTGCTTTTCTATTTTGCCACCTCATCAAAATTGTCTCTGTGCATTTTTTGTTATTCTTTTTCTTCTTGGAGACTTGGTGCTTGATGATCCCTAGAAGAATGTGTTCAGGGAGGAAATAGAAGGATCTCTGTCTCATGCTGAGAAATTGTAGTGGTTTTAGCAATGCTTGTGATCAGTAAAAGCCTGGCTCTAGTACAGCAGAATAAGGTGGGTGCTAGATAAATCCTTAGAGAAATGATTTTGGAAAGCAATGGAAAGAGGGAAGGGCTTAAAGTGCTTATTATTAGCATTCTGCTTTACACCTACTGTCTTAAAAACAATGCACCTGTAAAATGGAAACTCTTGGTTGAATCCTTCTGATACAGTTAATAAGCATTGGGGAAAAATAAGTAGAAAATAACTACAGGCCCAGTGACTGACATTCTAACTAGGATACTTCAGTCTTTGTTGAAATTCAGACTTTTGGGAAAATGCTCTCCTTGGTTTTAGCTAGTCAGTGCTGGCCTTCAAGTGGTGCTAAGCTTCTCCGTGAATATTCCTCAGACACTGCAGACATTAAAAATACTGTAGGCCTGTTTTGTGTTTCCTGAGGCCTTCTGGGTATCTTGCTAGTCGCTGCTCTGCTCCGCAACACCAACGTAGGATGGGCTATCACCAGAGGTATAAAAGCTTTGCTGGGAAAAGGAGTTCAGCCTGCTTTGTTACACAACTGCAGGTGTTGGCAGTGTGAAATGGGAAAGCGTGTGAGGAACTTCTGCTGTTGTTTTTGGAATGAGTTTGTGTGACTGCTTCTACAGAAGTAGAACTAAAGGGTACTGGATCCTCTGCAGAGTGATTACAGCTATTTATTTGCAAATGGGATGTGATCTCCTTATCTTCTTATTCTTAGACATAGAACGTATCATAATAAAATAGGTAGTATTTAATTTGATGAAGTCTTTGATTTTTGTGTCCCTCTAGCTTGGAGAGGTCAGGGCAATGATGAATGGTTTCAAAAAGTAATTTTAGGGTAAGACTTCATAGCTGCCACAGATATTAGTCATAAACAGCTTGGGTAAAGGAGCCTGGGCATGCAGGGGTACCTTGTGTGGGAGGAGACTATGAACTGCGACACCACCCCAACACCTTATTGAGGAAATTCAGGAGGAAGAAGTTTGGAGAGAAGACTATTCAGAGCCAAATACTTTTCTGGTGTAAGTTGCTTTAGCTGGACTCGTTATGAAGAAGCTAGGGAGGCTTGTGCAATTTGATGATGTGCGTTTGTATCACAAGAGAATTTCTTCTTCTGGGCTTTCTGACTGTGAAACATTAGAGCTCTAATGCACCTTGATTCTCTAGCCTCCTTTAAGTTTTAAATGTCTGTCTTTTGGGTATGGTCTTAATAGACTAGGGCTTTAGGACCAGCTTCTGTGAGAAGCGGTACTGTTCAAGAAGGGCCCTTGACACCATTCTGACTTAATGCTAGACACATCTGCCGCTACTTGGACAAAATTGACATTGTCTAGAGAGCAAAGCAATCACCTAGTGTAGCATTACAGAGCATTTACACTTGAGCCATGTTACCAAGCAGTAAATCTTGACCTTTAGGAGTTCAGAGATTAGATTTCTTTGCTACAAGCGCTCAAGATATTGTTAGGCATTTGTTGCTATTCAAAGCAGATTTCAGGGGTTACCTATGGGTTTAAATCTTAGCATCAATCATTTTTGGAAGGTTCTTTTAAAGCCGGGATAGCTTCAAATAAAAACTAGGATTACTTTTACATTTATTGTTAGTAGTTGACAAGAAGCAAAGATGGGGGCAGAAAGAGGTTGTGGAGGCATAAGACATTGCTGTAAGTTTCAGTGTTTATTTCTATGTGAACAGTTATTTTACAGCATTTGGAGGGAAATGGCTTCTTTTCAATGCTGTGAATTGATGCACTTATTCCAATGGGATAATAAACTGAAAGTCAAATTCAAAATAGGACTGAAGACAGGCAGAGTTTAAAGGAAATACATTTTTAAAATAGCAACCTCCCAAATTATCACTGACTTACAAATAGACATAGCGTTAATAATTTGCTAATACTGAGAAATCCTTGAAAGCTTATGCTTTATAATTTTGTACAAATCAAGCACTTCAGAAGGGAGGGGGGGTCAGGAAGATGCCGAATCAGGCCAATGAGCCTCCACTATTGTCAGGAATCCTTCCTTCCCATTATAGAAAAGCACTGATGGTCAAATTTGGGTAAGTGCACATAGCATCTAACTGGCAATCTCATCTCCTTTCTCAGCGACCTAGAAGGATCAAAACTCATAAGACATTTTGTCCTTTCGTTCTCCCCTTTGCCCAAACCATTGGAGTGGGTCTCAAATCCATGTTTTTGCCTTTTTATTCCAAGCTTGTTTTTCCAAAATAGAGTTACAGCCATGAAAGAAGTCCAGGATTTCATCCAAAGTTTTAAAAAAAAATACTACGTCTGTGACATTTAACTGAAAAACCCAGATATAAAATGGAAGGCTAATGACTGAAAAGTGAGATGGTAAGACCCTGTTGTAATTGTTAGCAAAAGTGGTCCTGGAGTTAAAATGTGGTGGTAATCCTGGAACGCATATGGAAGAAAATTAGCCAGAAGAGTAAGGGATTTTTGCCCTTTGCCCAGGCCAATGTTCCAGTGCTGGAACACACTCTAACTCTCTGGGAATTGTATCAGAGAAGGATTGGAGAGCACTTGGAGAGTACAGACAGGAAAACTTTTATTGAGGAAAGGAAGCACGATTAAAGTGACTACCATGAAACAGTTAATTTACACAGTCCTTTAAAGTTCAAGTCTCCCAACCCCCAGAGTTTCGCTTTCTTGTTTTTTATTTAATCCTGTAAAGTAAAATAATAGTGATTTTTCTCTGAAGAGAGGAAGGGAAATCTTGACAAGTGGGAGGAGCTCAGAAAGGGGCAGAGCCTTTTGCTTTATTGCTCTTTGAAATCTGTAATTGATATTATAAAACTTCCTGATGAAATATGCTCTTCCAGACCTTCAGAAGCCAGAACCTCCAAAGTTATTTTGCTAACATTTCTTCCTAGGCAAGCCTCATAAGTGGAAGAATGTTCTAGAACTGACTGGGCAACCTTCAACTGAGCAGTTCCACTCCTCTGTGCAGATAAGCGCCATCCTCACATGTCCTGGGTCTTGTTACCAATTCTGAGAAAACTAGGCATTAAAAAAAGCAGATGAAAACTTAACTGACTTTCTAGAATTGTCTGGTTTCTTTGGACACTTTAAATATCCCACAAGGTATTAGAGTTTGACCTTCCACAGCTGGTCTTGCAGCACTTGAAATCCTGGCCAGTGGAAACAGATTTGGACATTGGGAGATAATAAAACTCTCAGTGAGTGCCATAGGAGCATAAAGGGATCTTTGACGATGGCTAAGGTAGCTTAAGGCAACCGAGCTATTACCAGTTTATTTCTACTTCTGTTTTTTTTGCATTGGTGAAGATGTCTTGTCTAGATCTGAACCTCCCCGAATCTATCTTCTGTACAAGTTTTTCGGCCGTGGTTCTGCATCAATCTTTGTTGTGCTGTTGTGGGATTCCACTGCTCTGAGCATCTAAGCATGTCAGAGTCTATAGTATGTCTGCAATAAAACAGTCAGGACAGTGCCATTTCCATTTTTATGGATGAGAAACTGTGTTTTACTTTCTGTGGTTGGGTCCTCTAAGGTGCTGGGATTTAGGCATCTATATGTCTTTTGAGTGTCTAGGTTAAAATGGGAGTTATGTAGGAGTTCTGATACAGAGAGGAAAAGAAAAAAACCCAAAGGCAGGCTCCTGAAGTCTTCAGCTAGCAGCCTAGTTTGCCTTCGCATCCTAAGTGAAAGCAGATGGATTGGAGTATGTAAAGTGCTATTTTAAGTAAAAGCACCAAAGGGCTGTGGTACAAAGCCTTGTAAAATGTTGACACACTTTGTCGTACTCACAAATTCTGAAATGTTTGCTGCTTATTTGAAATGGTGTGCTTAATATAGGAAACATTCGTTGGATGAAAATAAAAGATAATACAGGAAAACAATCTAATTGTGTATTGACTATGCTAAACCTCTCTAGAAGTTTTGGGGTTTTTTTTAAACTTATTTTCCTCCCACTTTCTCCCCCCAAGAAGACACACTGTTGTTCGTGCTAGCAAACGCATGGTGTGCAGTGGTTGCTATGGTAATTATTTCTTGTAATGAGTTAGTGTTATAAATGGCTAGGATTTAATGAAGAGTTCCCTCAGGAATATCTTGATCAGTTCAGATTGCCTTCTTTGGGCTATGCATCCCTGTGAGACACACCAGAGTGCTGGGCATTCATACATTGCAGCAGAACCAGGATAGCTGTGGTGTTTCATCACTCATGAAATCTCCCACGCTTTTTGCAAGCTAATTCTGTCAAAACCACAAGTAAACGATGCAGAACTTCCTAATGAATTGGGCTGGAAATCTGCATGGCTCTGCTTCCTTGTATTGAGGGGGGTACCCAGTGTGGCTATGTGCAAAGTACAGTACAGATTTGGAGTGGCAATAAGATTTTCAGGTTTACAAAAGCTGAAAGAATACTGGGTTCTGTTTAAAATAGAATGATTCCCTCGTTGTGTATACAAGTGCTCTGTACTGTTCTAAGGGGTCCATACACTGTGCAAAAGCAAGCGATGTCTTAATGTGGGCAATTTGCAAACCTCAAATCAGATTTAAACTGTGTGCTTTTATCAAAATTTTGTATTTTAGATCTTCACAGAAACTCATTAGAATATATTATTAAAGCAGATGTCTTTCACAATTTGAATCTTTAAAAATTCTTAATTTTATTTTGAGACTGTGACGAAATAGTTAACTTGGTTTTTTTTTACTCCTTTCTGAAAGTCCAGAGACTTAAATGGAGGCTGCCAAACAGTAATAAGGCTGCTACTAAATATGTGAGGAACCAGTGTTCAAGTGATTGTGATGGTTACCTCCTGTCAAATGTATGAATAAAGGTTTTAGGATTGATCCTTTTATGAGGCCTCATACGGGTTCTCCTGCAGCTCTGCAATACAGAAAATGGTTTAGTCTGTTTAGCAGAGGAGATTCAGTGTGGTGTTTATTTTTGGAAAATAGTGGACGTGAGAACTGGGTAAAAAAATAATATGGGGTTTAATGTGTCAAATACAGATACGGCTCTACTTACATTTTGCTCAGGGCAGTCTCTGTAAAGGTACTTTGTAAGTCAAGATCAGTCCATACCAAAACAAAGGATCCAAACAGCTGCTTCTCTCTTAAGACACACTAATTATTAGGGGTGTGACCTGGATTGAATCAAAATCTCACTAGCTGCTGATTTTTGTGGTTGGGATTTTTTCTGATCAGGAGTTGAGACCAAACATACAAGCTGCAGGAGAAGTGATGTGTTGTGAGGTGGTATAAGGCAATGAATAATTTTGGCACAGGTTACAAAACTGCACTCCAAACTTTCAGAACAACCACGTTGCGGGGGGAGGGGGGAACAGTAGAGTGTATGCAATGTTCAATGTGTTGTATGTTGATTTACTTGAAATAAAAGTATCTCTGTCATACTTAATACATTTTTATTTATTCCATATGCCAAGTTTAATACTTGAGCTGGTTAATTAGGGGAGGGTTTGGGTTTTTTTCTAGACTTAAAAACCTTTTCAGAAGTGATTTGTTTTATAGCAAGATTGTTCTAAAATTGACTTTGTCTGAACAGACACATTTACATCTCAAGTATTTCAAAAAGACTTCGTCAGAATTGCTCAAATTCTTTGTCTGTCTCTCATTCAGCTAATCTCTGTGCTGTTCCCCTTTTACCAGATGTACCAAGGGTTCTTTTGTCGAGGGCGTTGTTTTTCAGACTGTACTAATGCGTCTTTAATCATTCTTCTTCCTCTTTCTTATGCATTTGCGGTATATTTCTAGGTGGAATTGCCTCTTCAGATTTTTTCTGTCTTGCAGTGGCACATTCAGACTCAAATTGTTGTGCTCAGTAGTGCCATTGTCACTTTATAACAAGGAAGATGCTTCATCATGTGTCGTAAAATGAGTTGAAATCTTCAGTAAGGAGCTGAGGGATCATGTTGGAGAAAAACATTCATTTTTACGCACCAAGTCATTACACCAGAAAAGGACGCGTTAAAGCTGTCAAAGTATTTTCAGTCTGTAACACCAGTGTACCATGCTAACAAGTTGTGGTGCATGAGGTTTTCAGTATTCTCGCTTACAAAGGTGTAAGATGTAGATGTTTTTAAATGGGCAGTTTTCTTCTGGATTATGAATTTAGCAGTCACTAACAGCAAACTTTGGTTTCAAAATATTAGTAAATTAGATATTATTTGACTAGTCTAATTAATACAGTCAGGTCAGGCACTGCCTCTTTTACTGTTGCTGCTATGTAATTACAATCTTAGATTTGTCTACGTGTTCAAGTAATTCCATAAAAGGTGGCAAAGTAATATAGATTGTGTCATTGTTAATCAGCAGCTCAGTATTTTTGTTTACATGCTAGTTAGAAAAAGAAAAAGAGATTTAAGTGAAAGATGGTGAGGGAAACAAATAGATATATCCAGGGACAGAAAAAACATATTGATATATGAAAAGAAAAAAGGTACCTGAGTTCAGCAAGCTGAAAGTTGAATTATGAAAGCGTGACAGTTTGAGTAAAATATACCCCATTAAATTTGTGAAAATACCTGCCTAAATCATCTACTATGCTTGTTAGTGCAAACAGTTTTGAAATATTAACGCTGTCACAACATATCTCTGTCTCTGTAAGAACTAGTGTAAGCAGGACAGTAGAATATCTGTTGTTTAAACTATCTCTGTGGTATCAGGAGTGTATGATTACGACTTTACTGCATAAGCAAAGAGATTATGGTGTTTGCTTACAGTCCTCATGTTCCAATGCTCTGCGGCTGTCGGTGATTTACAGTTGCCTTTAACTGTGGGTTACCAGGATCAACTTCCAAAGTAAAGGCCTGTTTGAGACGAGTGTCATTATCTTTTTGGAGTCTTGTGCTTTCAAGATTTTGAGAGCCTTTCATGAAACAAAAAATGGGTCAAACCCCTCATTTTTACTCATTTGAAAATTTACCTAATTCCAAGAATGCCTTTTGCCATGTTAGGAGAACAAGCCTGGTTAGATGCACCTGGCCTTTAGAATAGTGGTGCATTTTAAAAGGAAGCTGAAACCTTTGCTTTCACCTATTTTGTACTCCTAGGTTCGTGTTTTGTGGGGAGAAAACTTTAAATCTCTTGAAGACTCCTTTCAATTTTGAGGGATAAAAGCCACTGTTAAGCTATGGAATAGCATGTAGCATACCTCATGCCTTGCCATAATACTTGTTGCTTCAGCCCTTCTTGGAGAGGCAGTGGTGTGTCCTTCAGAGGTGAAAGGGCAAGGGCCAGGAGAAAGCTTCCATGGAAGCTGTCAAGCAGTAGTTCTCTCTTCAGCTCCTTGAGTTTTACCAGCCTTCAGCATAAGTAAACACGCTCGGTGTAGCTTTGTCTCACAGTAGTCTCTTAGGGTTGTCTCTGGAGGCTAACTGATTCCCTGTTCTCTTTAGTTTGTCTTTCCAGTGAAACTGCAAGTAGTACAGCAAAATTCATGGGGCAGAGTGGGGCAGGGAGGGACAGATCCTCTGTTACGGAGACTGTAGCAAAGTGTATAGATGCTCTCCCACTAATAGTGTTTAGTAAGCTGCTGCTCTTCCTCACCAGGTAGCAGAGAGCACTTCAGCTATTTTCTGTGTAATTTCTAGGTATTTTTTCTAGGCTTTTTTTTTTTCCTACGTTATTTTTCTTAAATTCTTTCATCTGATGATTTTTTGGCTTTCCTCATCTGGCAAAATGAGGCCATTTGGACTATAGATTCTCCTGTGCCTTGCTTGGGATTTTAGTTTGGGTTGTAGGGTCAAACCAATTGGACTGGAATCAACAATTTTGATTCCTAAGCAGGAAGCTGAAAATTGTTCTTGTATTTAAAACCCCAAATTTTTCTCATTCGTCCACTTTGTTGAACTGCAGTTGAAATGGAGTAAGATTTTTGCAATGAAAAGCTGAGCTGAGAAAACAGTTCTGGAAAGAAAAAGTAAAATTTCACTGAAGTGTTAAAGGTATGTAAGTGCTTAAGTCCTGAGGGATTCAATTGATGTTAAAGGGTGCATAGTGCTGCTGAGGAGCAGCACTGTAAGTAGAAAAGGAACATGTTCTCACTGGGCTCAAGAAATGGAGAATATCTACTTTTTAAAGTTGTCTTTAGCTATTCAGGCAATATTGCTGCAATGTTTTCTGTGTATCTAAATCAACTGATTGCAGGTAACATCTGATTAAGAGTAGTATTGTACACCTGCATATTACAGGTCACCTTAAGAGACTGTGGGATTGTAACTTTTATATTGGGACTTTTATACTTCATAATTTTCTCAATGGTAAAAGCGAATACCAGAAGCTGTAAATATTTTGCATGTAACAGCTTGATCTCATGTTCTTTCCTGCTACTGTAATAATTTAGAAGTCAGTGAAGCAGTTCTGTGAAATCTCACAATTTTAAACCTATAGCATAAAGAATATTATTTAGCATGAATATTACAGTCTTCATTTGAGATCTTGTGTGGTAATCTAGAAAGAGTTTTTTGATGTGTTTTTTTTTTTCCTTTGATTGGCTTCTTTTATTCAGAAAAGAAACCCAAAGCAGAATTTCGTATGTTTATTCATCAAACTAAGGAAAATGTGTTCGTGTATACACACTTTCCAGATTTTAATACGTAGAAGGAATATCTTCAGTTGACCCATATGCATTTTCCACATCTAGCTTATCCCCTGTTGATACTTTGCTTGACACTTTTCTGTTTGATGTATAAGGAGCTGTGACCATGCAGTTGCAGAACAGATGTAGTAAGAACTCAATCACTCAGTTTGCTCAGTGAAGAATATTAATTTGAAAACTGGGATATTTCCAGCTGAACTACAATGCTGAGGTGTTTCAGCACAAAGCAGTTGGGACCCACTGTTGATCACAGAGCAGAGAACTGACTGTTTCTCTGTTTGAGACATCCTATAGATTAGCATTGTACACTTACTTCCATCTTCTGGGTGTCTTTAGCCTTATATTAATATTACACAGGAAAAGTGTTACCTTATCTTCCATAAACAGGTGCCCCCACCTTGGTTTACCCTTACATTTGAGCTGTCCCACATGGTAAATTACTCATTGTTAAACAAACCTTTTTTGGTCAGTGTACTATCTGATTAATACTCTGACCAGATAAAAGTAATATAACATCCAAAGAAAGACCAGGTTAAAGAATCCTGCGGACACCAACCAAATCTTTGATAGCTGAAGAAGGCAAAAGGGACAATTTCTGAAGTGAGAAATGCAGGCTTTTTACTGGGAGGGGAATTCCAGAAAGTCCTCCCAGCTGATTAATAAAAATTGAAAGCAAGAAACAGGGTGTAGGGCACTGGAATTGACAGCCTCTGATGTCTGTAGCTGTGAGATCAGGAAAGACAAAGCAGGTTTCCTCACAAGGAATAAATAGCCCTTTCCTTTGTACATCTCAGGATGCTTCTTCAGGGGGCAGATGAGCAGAAAGCAGACCAGAATGAGGCTAACAATTAAAGGAAGAGATTGAGGGCCCCTAGGAATACTCTAGGTACTAGTAGGTTGGAGAGCCTTTCCTAAGGAAAGGATCAGATATTGGTGGCAGTGGTCACAATTCACTCCAGTTTGACCAGCTAACAGATGAAGAACAGGCTCCAGAACCATCAGAAGCAGTGAGACGAATGTATTTAGTATTATGGGAAGAACAGCTGGAGGATCAAATGATAGCGAATCTATGCTGTAGAAAGCAAGCAGAACAAAAGAGGAATTCCTGTGGTGGTGTCAGAACATGAGCTGAAAGTACGGGAAGAACAGACATTATTTTTAGATCATGTCCTGAAGAGACATATGTGGTGATATAAGTATAGTATTAATTGCCTAAATATAGTATAACTAATCCCACCCTTGTACACTTATGTTCCAGGCAAAACGAGGTGCTGTAGAGAATATAGTACTGATGCTAACGACAAGGGAATGTGCTGCTGATTGGTGACTCTCAAAGGACAGACTATTTTCTACTTTTCTCTTTCCCATATTGTATCCCTTCTGTGTAAGACATGTCAGAAGACATCAATCAGCCAGCAAAGAATCCTGCTTGATCGTGAACTAGACCATAAATAATGCCCTCTGCCAAAGCACAGGCAATCCTCAAACTGACGAGAACAAAACAATACAGAAGTATTAATTGCCTCTTTAAGAGTATAAAACCACTCTGCTGCTTGGAGCAGTGCAGCTTTTTAGGATCTTTAGCTGCTAATGACCACTGGATTCTGAGGGGCTACAGTTGTCTTCCCAATTATTTAAGAACCTGAAGCAGTCTCTGAGTGGTAAGTATTAAAAAGGAAAATCAAAGCAATGTGCTATATTGTGCATTAAAATAATGGGTTTATGGTATGATGTTTTTATGTAATTTAACATTTAGAAAACTAAAGATGATTAAATAAATAAAAATATTCTGTTTTCTCCTATTTTCAGGTTGTTCTTTCCAAGTAAAAAATATTTTGATTATTAGTTTGAACAAATCATTAAGGAAATTTATCTCAGAAATGGAGAATATACTATTGCTTTATTTCTCTTTGAGATACAAATTTTAAAAAGCTTGGCCTACTGTGGAGAAAAACAGTGCTGAAGGACCTGTGCTGCTGTTTGTACAGACACATGAATGGAAATTCAAGCTGAGCAGAACCACTATTGCTGCTGCCTTTCCTTTGTTGAGTGTTAGCTGTGTGCTGGTGGAATAATAGCTGGTTGTTGAGTAGTTTCCCTGTCTTTGCCCTGGGTATTTCTGCCCACTATCTCCTGCCCCCAGCAGTTACACTCTGGGAAAAGAGGTTCATGACCTTCAACTGACTGGCTTTCTTATATCCATGCCTCAAAAAAAGGCAGGTGCACCTCCAGTAATACCAATGCCTCCAATAAACACAAAAGACCACAGAATAACTCAAGTTGAGAGGAACCTTTGGAAGCAGGGTTGGTTTCAGAGCTTGATTCAGTTGCTCATGGCCTTGTTTAATCAAGTTTTGAGTATCTGTAGAGTTGGAGACTCCACAGACCTCCTCTGGCACAGAGAGGGGAGATTCTTTGTTCCACAGCTATGAGGTGAGGGAAGAGGATCCTCTTTCGCTGTGGTTGCATTGGATGGACCTGTGAATTTTCCTACAATGTCAGAGTGTCTGATAATTGGGGAAACTCTTGTGCTTTTCCTCTTACACGACCACTCATTTCAGAGTCTGGATTCTCCTTAGCCCTCCTTTTGTTGTTAATGTATTTATAGAAACATTTTTCATTGTCTTTTATGGTAGCAGCCAGATTAATTTCTAGCTGGGCTTTGGCCCTTCTGATTTTCTCCCTGCCTAGCCTCGCAGCATCATTGTAGTCCTGAGATGCCTGCCCCTTCTTCCAAAGGTCATAAACTCTCCTTTTTTTTTCCTGAGTTCCAGCCAAAGCTCTCTGTTCAGCCAGGCTGGTCTTTTTCCCATCCAGCTCACCATTCATCACATGGGTACGGCCTGCTCCTGTGCCTTTAGGATTTCCTTCTTGAAGAATGTCCAGCCTTCCTGGACCCTTTTGCTCTTCAGGACTGTCTCCCAAGGGACTCTGTCAA
>NW_009605425.1:0-24371 GCF_000690535.1 Cariama cristata | reverse complement strand
CTGAGAACTGTATCATTTTGTGATCGCTATGCCCAAGACAGCCTCCAACCATCACATCACCTACAAGTCTTTCTCTGTTCACAAACAGCAGGTCCACCGGATGCCTTCCCTAGTTGACTCCCTCACCAGCTGCATCAGGAAGGTCCAGGAACCTCCAAGACTCTTTCCTCTCCGCTGTGTTATATTTCCAGCGGAAATCTGGCAGGTTGAAGTCTCCCATGAGAACAAGGGCTACTGATCGTGAGATTTCATCTACATCCTCGTCCTGGTTGAGTGGTCTATAGCAGACTCCCACCATGATAGCTGCCTTGTTGGCCTTCTCCCTGATTCTGACCCATAAACACTCAATCTTATCATCACCATCATTAAGCTGTAGATAGTCAAAACACTCTCCAACATGCAGGGCCACCCCGCCACCTTTCCTTCCCTGCCTATCCCTTCTGAAGAGTTTATAACCACCCGTTGCAGCACTCCAGTTGTGCTAGATATCCCACCATGTTTCTGTGATGGCAACCATGTCATAATTTTCCTGCTGTACAATGGCCTCCAGCTCCTCCTCTTTGTTGCCCATGCTGCATGCGTTGGTGTAGATGCACTTCAGCTGGGCTATTGATCCCTCCAACTTTTTGGGGGGAGAAGCCCTAATTCCTATGTGACCATTCTCAGGCATTTCCCTGGTATCTAACCCATCAATGACCCTTGTGCCTTTGCTGCCGCATGGCTCTCCATCCCCTAGCTCCACTGAGGCGGCAGACCCAAGGACCTTGTTAGCACACAGTCCCACAAACATTGACATACCACCCCCAGACTTATCTAGGGCAAGCCTAGTTTTATCCCTTTCCCCCTTCAAATCTAGTTTAAAGCTCTTTTGATGGCCCCTGCTAACTCCTTTTCCTTTAAGATACTTTTCCCTCTTTGCAACAGGCATACCCCGTCTGTTGCCAACAGGCCTGGTGTCATGTAGACTGACCTGTGATCAAAAAACCCAAAATTCTGCTGATGACACCAGTCTCAGAGGCAGGTATTGATCTGCTGGCTCTTCCTGTTTCCTCCCTCATCATTCCCTGCAATTGGGGGGATAGAGGAGAACACTACTTGTGCTCTTCAGTCTAAGCTCTTCATCAGACCAAGAAAACACCTTGGGCTGGTTTTAGCCTGTGGTCCCAAGAAGGGCATGGAAAGGAGTTTTTGTCTTGAAGGAGTTTTGAAGTTATGAAGAAAAGGCACTGTCCTGGCATCTTTGTGCTCATAAAACTGAACTTCCCCCATTTTGTGCCTTAGCAGAGCTGCACCAAGATGCCCGATTCCAGCACGTATTTGCTGTCCATATTTGCTGTCTGTTCCTCATGAGCATTTGTGATTTGCAACCACCAATTATTTAGGAAGAAAAAAGTCAAATTAAAGCGCGGTAGTTAAAGATCTCGTTCATGTCTATAGAGGTAAAGGTGATTCTGGCTTGAGAAAAGGGTGGTTTGGGAATGTGGTACAATAAAAATACTCATCCAGAATGATATTGAACACCGAGATATTGCTTCATGTAATAAGGTTGACTGAAGTCAGTAATGCGTGTTTGTAAAATGAATTGCTGAAGATTTGGTTTTAACCACTTGGCCAGGTTATTTCACTGCAGTACAGATTTTAAATAGCATGGGAGTTCATCTTTCTGTAAGAATGGAGTAGGGGGGAACAGCAGCTCTCCTGCTTTGTGAAACATCAGCTAGAATAAAAGTGGCCAGCATTGCACCTAAAGAAGCATTGGTAATCACCCCACATCCAAATGAGTAATTAGCTGAAATAATTACCAGCTTTGAGATGAATTCACACACTTTTTTTGCCTGTGACAGTATCAAGGATAACAGGTGTTGAGAGTGCCTTGAAGGGACAAAGATTAAAGATTATTTCATTATCTGGATTCCTTTAGGCAGAGAAGTCTTGTGTTTTATCCTGTCATGCACAGAAAGGTCTAAGCAGCACCTCATTCTCCTCATGCTTTGGCAGTTTTGAAACTGAGCTTTTGACAGAGAGTGAATATTGTTTAATCAAGGAGAATGGTCTGTCCTTGAGAATTCAGTAAACTATCTCTGTGTCTCTGCACAGTTTGATTCCTGCTCAGAGGCCCAAGGAAAACTGCAAGTAAGGATACCGAAGAGATACTGAGCAACAGTCTTCCTTTTACTGAGGTTTAGATTAATTGGGAAAGAATGTATTTGAACAGTTACTTTACTTGGAAACTTGCTGATGAAATATTGTGTGTGTTTCCAATTCATTGTTTCAATATTTGCAAAGTAGCATGATAAGGAGTGCTAGTAGCGTTCTGACATTTCCTCACACATGCTTTTTAGATAATTTTGTTTTGTTAGTTACACCCAGAGGCCAGACTGTGTCAGGGCAAATATCCGTATGGTGTGTGCCCTAGAAAATGTCAACTTTTACTTCCTTACTGGAAGGTTATGTCAGAAACAGCAAACTTTCCAATGCAGAATAACCCCTTCTCAGCTAGACATCCTGCTATTCCACATGCTCTGCAACTATTATAATAATTCCCAAACTTTTTTTCCATTTCACAGCAGTGACCTGCAGGAATAATGTCTCTCAAAACTGTCATTAGAGTTTGGTATATTCTTACAGTGTGCACCTGCATTACATCCATGACAGATCTGTGCAAGTTAGTATTTGAATCCCAAGAAGGTGTGATGGAACATGGGATCCTGAGATGGGATGGGTGGAACTGATGGGAACTGGCTGTTACAATAGTTTAGCTGCATAAACATCTGCATAAACATTTTTTTATTTAAAGCTTTACTTTATCCCCTACCTATTTTCTCCTCTAACTCCGTTATAATTTGAGGGAGATTTTTGCGTAGCTGGTGCATGTTTGATAAATGATCTTTCTTCTGTCTGCTCTCATTTTATTCCTTACCAGGATGCTAGTATTTGCTCATTTAGGTGTTACAAGTTTTTCTGATTCGCGATCCTTTACTTTTGTTTTCCACTACTCTGTTTGCTGCTTTTTTTGTTTTCTATTCTGTATTTCCCAACTACAATTTAGGATTCCCCAGAGTCAAAGCAAGTTAGAAATAAGGCATGTGTCTTTAGCCGCAGCTGGCATCAAACTATTCTTAATGGCAGTCCCTAAAATTCTGTAGTTCAAAGGCCCATAAGTAGTCTTACGACTTTACTACTGTTCATGGAGCATGGTACGTCATGGCATTATACAGTGTCCTGTGTGTAATATATCCCCTTTTAAGAAGAATGTACTTGATTCTGATGGTACAGCTGTGCAGCAGTAAAACACATGGATCTTTGTTACTATAAACTGCCCTCTCTGAAGTTAATCAGTATTATTTTGGGAATTTTTTGGAAGAAACTATAGAAAATTTATTTTCAGCAGTGAAGTTATTGATTCAACCTAGCTACAACCAAGGATTTTTGCTTAAAAATAACTATTTGTGGTGCGTTTTGCTGCAGTATGCTCATTCTGTAAATGGTTCATCTTCTTGCTGACTGCTCTACTGCGGACCAGCATTTCCACATGAAGAAACACTCTCTTTCCTTTTGGGTTTCAGTTTTGAGAGCTGTCTGTGCTTTTTCTTGAATAATTTATGCAAAACCCTGGCACGTTTAAGCACACTTTTTTAAGCTAGCAGCTAGCCTCTGCTATTTGACATTCACTTGCAAATGCCTTTGTCTTCAAGAATGGTCATGAATGTACATCCACAGGTATAGACTAGCAACAAATAGAAAGAGCTACACAAGCCCAGTTGCAGATGCAAAATTGGACTAAAAATTGCGTTGAGATGCTTTCCAGTGAAACAAAGTATATGCTTTCTGCCAGGGTGGCATCAGAAGACAGTGAAGATTAGTCAGACACTTGTGAGCAGCTTAAGTTTGAAGAAAGTTCAGGCTGGCTCCTCTTTTCCATTGAGAGCAGCTTCCTCACATCTAATTGTGCTTCTCTCTGCATTTCACGTAGTACTGCTGCCATAGTTTTGAAGATTTTTTTTTTCCCTCCCTATAGTTACTTAAGAAAACCCCTAGATAATTAATTCAGACCATAAATATTCACCATGAATTTATATTTTCAGTATGGATATGTAGGACACTTGCTGAGCAAAGTTAGCTACAATAAATACATAAATAAAGCTGAGGATAAATTGAGCATGCAGAACTCCAGGATTTTGCCAGGGAGTGACTTAAGTTCAAAAGGATGGTTTGAAATTCCAGTACCCATAGGTCTTTGTAAGCCAGAGTTCTCAGTAGTCTCCATGTTCAAGGAACCAGGCTGTAATGAAAACATTTTGATATTTTGGGAAAAAACTGAAAACTTCATAACATTTCACCCAAAATGATCAAAGTCTTGTTTGAATAAATGTTATTGCATTTTGCCTTTCAGGGACTGAACTGATCTGTCTTCCCAGAGACGATTTCTCCACTTCTCATGGGACGACTCCTTCATGTTCATGAGTTGTGCTTCTAGAACATTATTTTTTTTTTTTTTTACTCTAATGCTGTAGTCTGGCTATTAATGATATGTTAAAGAAAGGACAGGTTGTGAAACCATTTTTTGCAAACATTATGAAGAGTCCCAGTGACTTTCGGTTAGTTGCTTGTTCAAGGGTTTGTAAGTTTTAACTGCTGTTCATAGTTCTAGAATTATGCTGTCTCATGTGGCGGAAAAAAAGAAACCTTTATAGTGTACTTTTCCTGAATAGCTAGGGAAGTGGAGTAACCTGTGGAACTCTACTATTGATTAAGGAAAAGAGAGGGAAAGACACTATATTTGAAATAAATTATGCTAAGATCTCATGCTGTTTATTTGCAGAGGCTCCTGTGAGAAAATGGAGATGCTTAATGCGTAGGTGGGATGAAACGGGTTAATATTGAACATCTGTAATGCAGTTTGTCAGTCAAA
Source organism: Cariama cristata (assembly GCF_000690535.1). NCBI lineage: Eukaryota > Metazoa > Chordata > Aves > Cariamiformes > Cariamidae > Cariama > Cariama cristata. Next base: position 19,459 of record NW_009605425.1, on the reverse strand, counting down.
CAGTTTAATACTGCTGGAGAAGTTAGAGATACTTCCCAAAACGTAGAGAAGACAGATGTCTAACTGCCCCAGGCTTCCCGTAAAAGCTGGGTAGGTCAGTGTACTCAGCACAGTGCAATTTTCATGTCTACTTGTCTTACTATCTATAGAAGATAGTTATATGTAGCTCAGAAAGTCCCAAACCCTCTTAGTGACGTCCCCAAACTCCTTTTCTTAAGGATTTACGCACCAATAAATCAGATGGGGCATACTGAGGTCCAGAGGCAGACTGTCAAGGGGTAGCAAAGTAATGGCAACTCTGTTAAAACCTACTATTGGTGTTCAGCACTGACGAAGAGTAGTTTGAGACATCCCTGCAGGTTCCAGCATGGAACCTACTCCTCTGCCTGCCAAGGCATTCCCAGCGGACAGGATGTTACCAGGGAGCTCACTTGCTGGTCTCTGCTTTGTACTGCATTTCGAATCTTACACCTGCTTGGTAATCCATTTCGAAAACACACAATGCAGACATCTTTTAAGAAGGAAATTGAGCATGCAAAGAATTAAGGTAGCGCATTGATAAGACTGAAGCTATTTTGAATAAGAACAAACACCCTTAGGCTTTTGGGATTTTAGTACAGAATTTTGAAAAAACATCAAAGGGGGAAAAGTAAATACTGTTTTTGCAGCTATTGACACTTCAAATTCCATTTAACAACAGCAATATCAATGGGATGTTTCACACAGTGTGACTTCCTTAGCAAGATAAGCATTTGCTCTTGAACATAGAATCAGACTTTTTGCATTGAACTGCAGAAACCGTAGGAAAATTGGTCTCATTCTCAGTAACTATAGTTCCAGAATGTTTGTCTTTACTGTACCTGATCTTAAACCTTCAGCTACACGAGAAATGTATGATCTAGGAACTTAAGATACTGCAATCGTTAGTTGGTAAGTTGACTTAGGCTTAGAGTGCCTTATGTTTTTTGTGAAGTTTTTATACTTCTACATGTTTGTATAAGTGCAATGTAACAAATGAAACTTTAGTCACATGTGATGTATGTGTTTATCTTTTAAAAATATGCAGAATTTTTAATGGAAAATATTATCAGCTATTTTTCATCCTGATCACTAATAAAAGATTTTCTGTAACCTTGTCAAATTCTGTTAGTAGATAATATTGTAGGGTTTTTTACAGGTTTTCAATGAAGAAAGCATTTTCCCTAGGCAAGCACCCTATTGGGTCTTAGTGGTTACCTAATGTCATTTTCCTTCAATATATGAAAGCTTCCACTAAAGGACATAGGCTGATTTTTCCATGCGTTAGAAAATGTAGTATACAGACAGATGGTATTCTGTCTAATACTGTGTGTAGAACATTAATATAACAGAATCACAAAGATGGGCTTTCATACCACTGCAGTATGTCTAGAGAATTTACCAACTCAGTAAGGAATCCACATGAAGTTACTATTTTATGACTTGACTCAAATATTTTGATTTCATTTGATGTCTAGTAGTTATGTTGTTACACAAAGTATAAAGACTTAACTATAATATTCCAAAATATGTGATTAGTATTTTTCTCTTCTGTTCTTCGAGGTCTCTTGGACTGCCTTTAAACTTTAAGCTATTTTCATCCTAGGGGCTAGGGAATTGAAAGAAGGGAAGAGAAGCTGGATCTCATTGAGGTTGCCCCCCTGGGCTGAGCATTGTTAGTCTTGACTGGAGCAACAGGAAGAAAGGAAGGTGAAGAACTGCCCACCCTGCTTAGCATAGACAATGTGGTGGCCAGGAGTGGGGCTCATCGGAGGGGAGTTTTGCAGGCACTTCAGGAAACAGCTGTAATTTTGAACAGCTACTTTGACAAAAGAGATCAAATGACATAGAGCGTAGTCACGATAGTGATATTTGTGGTATGCTAAAACCATTTCTATTAAAAGTACCACACGTATATAGACTTCTGTTCATAAATCTTTTTGGTGGACCTAAGTGCTGTATAGTTCATTCTTCATCCCCACAGCTCTCTGGATGCCTGTGCGAGCAGGTGTCATCTGTGGAGCTGGGATCTGAATCCTCCCAAAGACTGGGAAGTGGGACTTACGAGTATGTGAGCATTTGCATATGTGATGGTGGGAGATGAGGGAGGTTCACTTGAATTTATATAGTATTTTTTTATAAGGAATGAGTTGAAGGAAGTATGTATTGTCTACTGTAACTCTTGATTCAGTCTTAAAGGATGACAGCTTTTTAGAGTCAGGCCCAGGATCTTGGGAGGCCCATCACAGTAATTATCCTGCATGAATCCCCTGACCTGGTCAGTGTGCTTGTTTGGTCTGTCTTTTTACATACACTTTGTAATGCCATTATTAGTACTGTAATAGGGTACTGTTATTTTACTTTTATTTTTAAAAGTACTTTAATTTTTATTATTGAAAGGGCCTATGGAAAAGCTAAGCATAGCTGCTGTAAATACTTTTACAAAAAATAAAATCTAGGGAATAGTTAAAGTTAAGTTATGCAAAGCTTGGACATTTTAAAGAGAGGTATGAGTCTTTTGATGAATAGGAAATGTGTTAGGAAATTCTGATTAATTATTAATCTATTGAAAAAGGAGCTAGAAATATTAATATTTTATATCACAGAGATATATTTATATAAAATAATTTTGTAGTTGGTTAGCTGGTTAGAGTACAGCTTCAAACAATCTGCAGAAACAAGTGAATCCTCCTTTATCTCAAATATAATTAGCCATTTAAATGTCTTGGGTCAATTTATTAACACTTTATTCATCGGGGTGTAACTTTTATTAGGCTTTATTGCTATCAGAAATTATATCCTACACAAATACAATAGAGATTTAAATGTTCTGTAGAATGAGCCAATGCTTCCTGACTTTATTGCACAGTATTGTAATGAACCTTGACCAGCTGTAGATTTGATCAGTGTAAAATATTACTGCTTGCTGCTAATTTTGTTCCTTTTTAATGACTGATAATCCATGTCGATTTAGTGTGATAGTCACAATCCAATACTGTTTTCCTGCTATAAATGTGATTGTAACAGGAGCTATTAAGTGTGTCTGCATAATAAAATTAGTCAGGGAAGCTCTGTATATTGTTTCCAGGTCTTTGGATTTTCATTATAGTAGTGGAACTTGTTAGACTGTAAAGCTCGATGGTTGCCAGCTCAGACAAGCTCTTTTCTACTTCTCTGCCAAGCAAAGGGGTAATGATGCTGCACTAAGAAGTCTGTTCTCACTGTTCTGGAAAATTCATCATATATAAACATAGGGTATCATTTTGGGGAGAGCATGAAAGATGTCATGGGGGAAGAAAGAGAGGAAACTCATCTGGGCAGCAAAGTATTACAACTGCATAAGAGTTGCTTAAAGAGACAAACTTGGCAGCTGAATGTTTGTGTTGGGAAAAGGTAGTCATGACATCTCTTAGTAACCCTGCAACACTGATAAATCAAATGTTCATATTTGTCAGGATGCCAAAGTGTATGAAAGGATCCTAGTGAGGAAACCTAGGGAGAAGCCCCTCCTTTCCTTTATCACTCTGTCCAGCAGCATATTCCACCTTTAGATAACGAACTGTTGTATCAGAGTATTTCGAAGAAACACATACTTCCTCATAGATTTGCTTTTGGTCTCATTTGATCTTGCCTAACCTGAAGGCTTCTATTTCGGTTCTTGGGCCTCTAGATTTGAAGTGGAGCTATTTTTATAAGAGTGGATGAAATCCCAACTGTGAGAATATTCAAAAAGCAGTTTCTGTAGCTTAATAGAATTTTCTGGAGGTTTTTTTTTCTTTTAAGTGAATAGTTGTGTGATGTCTACTGATATCTTGGCAGAATAGTAACTAAAACCGGTACCTATACATGGGTAGTATCTCAAAAGAAACTATCCTGCAGTAAAGCAGATATTTAATGCCTGAGTTTCTCTTCCTTAACTTATTAGAAAGGTAACAGGGAATTCTGTCACTGACGTCAATGTAAGGAAGATTTTGCCCACGGTAACTTTGGCTGAGGAAGCCACCACTTTGCTGGTGTGAGAGCTTTAACTAACTGTCCAGGTAGAGTGAACTGTACTGACCATTGGGGTAGGACAAGAGCTACTTTTACATAAAAACTGATATTGTTGGTTGAACACAGGCTTCTATTTAATTGCCAGTTTATAGGGGGCAGTTTATAACTTTTCACTGACAAAAAAATAATTCTTAGCTTTCAATACAAGGCAGGAATAAATCTAAGGATTCATAACCTTCTACATTATTTATTTCCGGTATTTCCTCGAGCACCTGGAAAAGCTCCCCATGAAAAAAAAAAAATGCAGAAAGCAAGCTGACAAGTATATGCAGAGATAACTATTTTAGCCTAAGGTTTACTGTAGCATCTTTTCTTTTTGGTGGCTACATCGTAGAAGCTGAGGCCCTTCTGATTCTGAGTTTATGCTTACAGAGATCTTTAAATGTCATCACCCAGTCTCTGCATTATTCAGTCCTGCTGTACTAGGGAGCATTCAGATGTTCTTCCCATATGCCTCCAACTTCTATGAAGGCTTTCAATGCATAGCGTAACACCACAAAGTGTTGATATAAAATAAACTTAGTATCAGCCTTTCTGCAGAGATCGTCAGCCTGCCATTATGGCTGATATATACTTCTTTGTGGAGGACTTCTGCAAGTATTTCTAGGAGTCAAAGGAGTTTCTGCTTTGCTGGCACAGTCCTCTACCCAGCAGTACTTGGATCAGGCTCCATGCGATAGTTTTGCGGAATGCTGGCTGGTACAGGGCTGCTTCGTGCCAGAGGACAAAATGCCGATAGACTCGTCGACATGTAGTAAGTATCTGAAATCTGGCCAGTATCAGTGGCAGGTTAAGAGGGTAGTTGGTGCACCTGAAAATTAGTGCATCTTATCCATAATTGGGGCTATTCCATCAATAGTCTTAGGGGACTTTGTGGGAGAAGTCCAGTAACTGGCTCCTTTATGCCTCTAGAGCAAAACGTCTTTTTGGTGGGGAGAAGACACTCACTCTGCTTGAAGATGTAAAGAAAAGGGACCTATTCTCTTCAGCAATTTATAATTCAAGTTATTGGAGTAAGTTCCTAGTGCCCCATTCAATTCTTTGCCAGATGAAGATGTCCGATATAGATTTAACTCTGGTCTTTTGCTCTAGCTCAGCGAGAGCACTAATACAAAAGGTATTCCTTGCAAATAAACACTGGACAGATAGAAAGAAACACTGTACAAAACCTAAGCCGTGCAATAACCTTCAGAAAGATCAGATCCACGGATGTGCCGACTGAAGTTTAAGAGGCAACTTAACAGATGTACAAAGCTGTAGATCAGAGGGGATATAAAACAGTTAAACTTGCTTAAAGGCACAATGTGTCACAATCTAACGATTACATGCATCCTAAGCCCGACAGAAGAGGGAACATACGCTCAGCTATGTGCTCTTGGCTGTAGGCATGCCAAGAAGATTATAAAAATGCCATGCTGTGATATGTTGCCCTCCTGCCTGAAAGGCTACCATTAAGCTGCTTATTTACTACACCTATTCAGGCAGCAGTGTGGTTCAGAGTGCTACCTGTCTTCTTGTTGGATAAATTAGTTGTGGATATCACAGGATTATTGCTGCCTATTGTTCAGTCTGGTGAAGGTGGGAAGAGATGAAAGACACTGATCTGACCTTGTAATATTTTGTGTAAAATAAGAGATGCTTTTTCTTCATAGTGAGTGTCATAGTTGATCTTGGTAGGACTGATTGTGTTAGCAAGTTTGGAGCTAAATTAAAAAGGCTAACATACTAATGAAGGCAAAAATTTTATCTCTGTCCTATATATATAAAAATAAAAAGGGAGAAAGATGGAGGGGGAAAGATATGGAGATGCGGAGGACAGCGCATGTCACTAGAGCTTTGTACTCTCTTTCTGGCTTTGTAAATCAGCACTGTTTGAAATGAAATCTTCAAGAGAACACACAGGAAAACTTAGCCACCCCCTCAACTCAAAACGTTTTGGGTTTTGGTTTTGGTTTTTTTTTTTTTTAAGATATATATAAATTGTTTTGCCCTCATATTTTTATGATATATGGAGCTGTGAACTTTAAATTAGTGATAACAGAAATTGACAAGTACAGCATTAAAAAATAAACCATGCAGCCCTACAGGCTTAATTATGAAGTGAGCAGGAAGATAGACACAGAAACCCTGTTTCAAAATTTTACCTCACATAGTATAAATAAAAGATTATGTCTTCCACTGGTAGCCTATAGATCAAAAGGATAATATAAAGTGACTACCCTGTATTTATTTTGCCTTTATTATGTGTATAGATAAACTATACATTTCTCATTTTCTTACGTCTTTTAGCTATACACAGAGACACTTAGATACAGATACAGTTATGGATACATAGTTCTAAATAAGTATCTGTAACTATTTTTACATTTTCATATAATCATTAGAAAGACATGCTTTTTCATTGTCAAAACATAAAAATAGAAAAAATTTTGAAAAGTACTCTAATTGATAATGTGGCAAGTTGAATACAAATTAGGCAAATGAAAAAATAACTATGGATTGGAATTTATTTTAGAAATTGTGTTTCTGAAGATAAGGATGTTTTAGATATTCACTAAGTATCAGACACTAGTTATGATAGTATTCATTGCGTAGATGTAAATATGTCTTAATACAGACACATACCTTCACCATTCAGGTACTGTGTGTGCTGAACTGATAATTTTCATTGCTGTTCTAAAAAATTTCTACTTGTTAAGTTTGGACAAGACACCAGAGAGGGTTTTGGTTTTCCTGATGAACCATTACTAACTCTAGCCACTTTACATGGCTTTGGAGTAGCAGATTAGTGGCCAAAAGTTGAATTTTAATGGCCGCAATCAGTAAAGAATCTGAAAGAAACAGGTGCAACTTTCTCCTTTGTTCCTTGAGCTACTTATTTGATCATTTTCGAATGCCAGTATAAAAACTGCCCAAAATAGCAATTGATGTGCAGCCTATAACATTTTGTCACATTAAAAGTGACTGTCTTGTGACAGGAAATCAGGCTCACAGGAAGAGTCAAGAAATACTAGCACCTTTTAGTAAGGGCTTACTAAAACTAAACCTTAGTACTTTTCCGTGTAACATCGTGGAATGCTTGGTGCCCTTGGTGATGGGATTATCAGAAAAGTGTCAGGCTGTAATATGCAGGATTGTTCTAACAAAGTAATTCCTGGTTTCTGTATTTGTTTGCCATGACTTAGGACCATTTTAAGCAAAGCCTTAGTTTGTGATTGTCCTGTTAACATCAGTCAGGATGATGGCTGAAGCTGAGCCTTTCTGATGCTGGCTTACAGCACTGAGCCCTCTTGGAGTGGTATTTTAACTGGCAATTATTGTATTTGATCATGATCAATCAAGATGAAAATTGACTTGACTCCTTAAAGTCTAAATCTCTTTATATCATTATTAGCCCTGCATTTTCTTCCTTGTTCTTCCCTCTCAGTCTGCCTCCACCACATGCATTTGCTGGATAAAGATAGACCTTTGCAGAAATTAAAGGAAATGTCATATCGCTAACAGTCCTAAGTTGAATTTGGTATAGAAGATACATTATAAAAATACAGTATTGTTTTAATTTGTCATTTTCCATTATGTTTGAAGTTCATAATCTTTCAGAAACTTTTGTAAAATTAATCTTGCATTGTCATAATAATGCATGAGAATCAGAAAAAGAAGTAGCAGCAAAAGTCTGTCAACTGTAATAACAATTTTTTTCCATAAAATGCTGCTAGCCTGGAGCTAACATGAGTGGTTGTTATGTGCCAGCACAGCCGGACTGTGGTCTCCTCTCCTTTTTGGAGTATAATGGTATCTCCTCCCTGCAGTTATTTTTTGCCATTTCCCCCCCACCCCCTCTGATCTTTGGGGAGGATGATGTAGAAATACACACAGCTACATCACAGCAGATCTCTGACTTGTGTCTGTCTTTACAGTAATATGACTCTGCAGCCAAGCTATTAATTCCCTAAAACAGCTGGTGTACACCATACTGGCTTTGTGTGGACTGAAATGTTGATACACCTGTGAAATCAGCTCGTATCACTTTTTTAGCTGCTCCAGGTAAAAGGCTTCTAAGCATTTCTATATATCTCTAGTGTAGTTAAGAAATTTATAAAATTTGCTTATTTCATGACAAGGTGATGGAGCCTGGAGAGCATCACCAGTGTTGCCAATCTGAACAGTGCGTAAATACATCTCTGGAATTCATAAGATTTGACTGCAGTAGCACAGCTGTGTCTTGAGACTTCAGGGTTTTTGTTATCTCTTTTGGAAACTATGAATTCAAGGAAGTCATTTGGCTTAAATAAAAAGGAAAAAAGTAATGAAGAAGGCAGCATATGCACTTCTGCTCACTCTTATGGAAGGACCTAAATCACTGCCGTTGCAATTAATGGTAATCACTGGCAAATCTGCCTTAAACGTGTAATTAATCCTAAGCATGTAAGTAGTCTGATGTAAATGGAACTGCTCAGACACTCAGGTACTCGCATGCACAAAATTAGTCAGGCTTTTGGCTTCTCCAGTAGGGCCGGATGGAAATGCAAAACTCCTCTGCTAAATCGCCATGGGCTGAAGAGAATCATGCAGTTTAATTATCTTCAACCAGGGTTAAAGAGGGATGGAAATAATCGTTTTGTGCCAGAGAAATTCATCCAGATGCCATTTGTAATGGCAGGAAGGGAGCCAGGCATAGGTGAGGTTTTGTTGCATGGGAGTTGTGAAGCCAAACTACTTTAGGATATTAATGCAAGCACAGGGTAATCAGCCTAGGATGAGGTTGAGTTTGTTCATTTAAATTTAGAGATGTCTTTCTGCTTGAAAGTGTTGAGGGAAAAATTAACTAGGTCATGTAAATGACAGTAGGAGTCATTTGGGGAGACTTCAAGTGCTGCAGTACTAATAGGTAAGATTTAAGTAGACTTCTCACTTTTCATGTGTACCAACCACCTGTAACGTCAACTGGCTCCACATCCCCAAAACAAAGGGATGGTGGAAAGGGGGGAAGGTGGATATGGACCAGAACAAATTTAGGACTGGATCCTGAGAAAAATTCAGGGTAATAGGTGAGCGGAAGGATTAAAAAGCATGGCTAGAAGTTTTGCAGCACTGAGTAACAAAGTTGCTTTACCCCAAACCTGCTAATAAATTGCAAGAGCACAGACAGATGCCAACACTCTTCACTCACTGTAACTGACTGAGAAAAAGGCTTTCAGAAAGAACAACATAATTGTTAAGAACTTTGGGGGTGGGATTAGGGGTGGACTATTGGTCTGAAATTAAAAGCTGATTAAGAAAATTGGAACTCGGTGTCAGTTTGTTGTGTGATAATGCTACAAAAATTTGTGCCTAATTCTACCAGCAGTGACATGACTGATTAAAACATAAATTTATTGCTTTGTCACTGTATTGTACAGTTAAGCCTGGAGAATATTTTTCTGTTAATTATATACTGTAATAGCCTTTATTTTCTATATAAATCTGTTCCATACCTTTTATGATGTAAAAATGTAAGTGCATGCTGATCTTCAGTTAAATCAGTGGTTACTGCTTCAAAAAGCATGTTATTCTGGTTGAACAGTCAGTAGTTCTGATAAAGGACAAAACCACTGCAATGTAATGTACAATTGAAAAATAAAAATTGCTGTGATACTGAGCTGAAGAATATTTACAGATTCAGCTTCCTTTGAAGGGAAGATCTATGAAGCTTTGCTGTACAGAACACCTTTTTCCAAAACATAGCATAATTCAATGAGTTAATGTATATACAGCATTTTTTACTTAATTTCTTTTTATCTGCATATTTTCAGAAAAAGATTTCATGTAACCTCAACAAAAAACATTCAGGATATTTAGATTCTACAGGATCCTGAAGGTAGTTGCAATTGCTTAAGATAGCTTTATTTTATTCTGCTTTGTGTTAACCAGGATTTGGCATTGAGTCCTGGGCCATAAAGATTTTTGTGATTGTTTGGAACTTTGAGAAAGCAAATATTTTTGTTCAGAAATTTTGCAAAGCTTGCAAAGTTGTATGGTTCCTCCCACAATGCCCAGCAGAGCGCGAATGGTGCCTGGGACTGCTTGTGTAACCAACATCTTGTGCAGCTCTAGTCCGAATTCAGAAAAGCGTATATAGATACAAGGAAAATACCTGGCTTTCACAGTCTTTCTGGCACCTAAACAATGAAACAAAACAAACCAAATCATTTTAAAGTGATTTTTAAATTATTTATCCAGTCAATGCAAGTCTGGTCTGCTAAGGTACTGTGAGAGCTTTGCCTTTCTGAAAGCTGCAGATCTGGGCGTGCTGTTACTCAGAGCGGTGCAATGCAATGTTATGTGTCCAGAAAGAAAAATGGTGATGTGAGGTCAGCTTGGCTCCAGCCTAGTGATGCTTTGCCAATATTGTATTGGCAATCCAGTTACTATAAGAAACAAGGACATTATATAGCTGTTAGGAGCTAGAAAATAGGTTGTTTACTATGTTACATGCCATCAATCAGTTTAGTGAGTAAACCTGAGCTCTGCCTGACTGGCATAATTTCTCTCAAAAACTCCAAGTGTCTCTGTTGCTTAGTATTTATTTAGATTAAATTAGCAGCAAATTAGAACTTTTTTTTTAAAATGTGAAAGAATTTAGAATGTTAAAATAGTTTTAAAACTCACATTGTTTTAATTCTAATCATAGTAATTAAATTGACATGATGATTAAAAAAGTTACTATATAGAAAAATCAGTGCAGGAAAGCCATACCCAATGAATGTATATAGCATTTTGAATTTAATTCAAATCAGAGGTTAGTAATATGATTTAAAACAACTTCTTTAGTAAGGTATTTGTCAGTAATAATGCAACAGATGAAATTTAATTTATAATGGTTAGTTTCTTTGAAATATTCCTCTATGTGTTTGCAGTGAATCTGCAGACAAAATGTATTTTGTGCTTTATCTTATTCAGCATTCTACAGTACTAGACCGAGTCTTATACATTCTCAGTGTTTGCTTTGCTATGTAAATTCAAAGATTGCAAAGCTGTTGCCTTCCAAGTCCTCTGTATATAATTAAAGGGATATAAGCAGCCCTGCTCTCCAATAAGACTCCTTTCTGGTCGGCTGTGTAGCACAAATATCAAAGCTGAGAGATTTAAAATTCATCCTAGAAAGAAAGCACTACTGTCTTAGGACTTATAAAATGTCCTTTAAAAGCTCACTGTGTTGAATGGCCTTATTTAAGTGATATTCTCCATTTAGACAACAGAATAATTGCATCATGTATCAAATGTTTGCATTGAAAATCAGAATATTTCAAGACAGGACCAAGGATCAGGTTGGCATATCCCAATAAGAAGGAAAAATGAGGCTTATAGGAGAGAGGAACAACTGTGAAGAAGGTCTTTCCTTTCTGCAAACCCTGGTTCTCCTGCAATCAGGCATGTTATTTATCTTAGAGCCTAAAAGGTTTGATCATGGCCATTGGCTAATTCAAGGTCTAGTGAAATTGATCAAGTGCCTTCACCTGGAAAATAAAACCAATAAAAAAAACCAGGAAAAAAAGACGACAAAAAAAGGTGAAAAATGGTTAGTTTTCAGAAGAAAATCTGTAATGGATTACTAAATAAAAACAATGGTAGGAGCTAAATACCTTGCCTTTAATTGAGTCAGAGTATTTTATCCCTAAGTTGCCTAGTTTTGTACACTTTCATGCTACTGTCCTTTCAACTACGTATGAGCGCAGGTACCCGAGGCAGCTTTACAAACATCTCCGAATATTAAGGGAGATATTCTCTTACATAGGTAAGTACATTGTGAAACTTCATGGTGCCTTTTGGTATTCTGCGTGTTGGTCTGCTAATTTTGCATACAACTTTTTAGACAAGTTAGTGTATCAGAAGCAAGCAAACCTCCACAAGTTAAAGCTTAGAACTGGGGGTTTATGCATATCCAGTGTGCTGGGTGGAAACTGGAGACTTACACGTTTTGACGCAGTGTAGCTGCCTCCTGAACCAGACAGCTGCAAGTTGTCCAGGTGTGCTTAGATGAACTGCAGTCATATTTCTGAACTGCAGGGTCAAGATTCCCCTAAGGAGATGAAGGTCACCAAGAGAGGGTGGTGACAGCTTTTGTTGAGGAATCGTGTCTACTATGTTAGAACGTGGAAAAATGAACTGGCCATGGAGGTTGTTAAAAACCAAGGTGTTTTCATCACTTCTGCTCCTCAAAAATATCAATCCAGTCAGGGTGAATGAAAAATTCCTCCAAGACTGTGATTGCCACAAGCTCTCCATCAGTCTATTCAGAATACCACGATTGTTGGACTCTCTCACCAGTTTGACAGATTCCTTGACATTGGTTTGGTTTGTATCATCAGGGAAGTCTGTTTACCTTTATTCTTTCCAGTTCCTCAGTTATATGCTGATAAACATGCACCTTGTGCAGACTCTTTTGCAACTCTGAAGGAACTACGTACATGCTAAGTGCAGTGCACTATCCTTCTTCCTGAAGGAACAAATTCAGGTTACTTTGTTAGATGTGCTTTGCATATAAGTGTAAATATCTAAAGAACATTGTCTTACTTGGTCTTTGTTTTAATGAACCTCTAAATCTGTGATGTTACTGCCAGTGAAATGTTTATGTGTGCATGCTGCATTTATGTGTGTGTGTCTTTTAATATCAATCATCCCTTCTTCCCTGCAGAACTTTTGTATAATGGTACTGTTAGGGCCTCACTGTAATATAAATATAACTTAAAACAGAGGTGTCTTATTTAGTAGACAGACTATTTTGTACTCTGTAAATACCAAGGAAAAGGACATTGGGGTGAATGACCAGATTCTGGATTACTGAAAGGACTGGTACATGGACCTGCCTGCAGATTAATCCATTGCTTTCAAAGATTCCCTGGAGTTGTCAGGGAAGGAAGTTTGGAATGAGAGAGGCTGTAGGACATCCAGGCAAATCACAACTGAAGAGGTGAGAATAAAAAGCAAAGAGAGATGAAGATCATCTTTACACACGTTGGATATAGAAGGTTGGATTTGCCCTGTTGATCAGTTAGCATTCTTCTTTTATCAGATCAATCACTCTTCATTTTCAGGTATGATAATATAGTAAACCAAAAAGAAAGCATGACTAATTTTTGCATAATGTTCCATAGCTTGGATTTTGGTTTGGGGACAGAAATGAACTCACGAAATACAGAGGTTGCCCTTCCGAGTTTTAGCTGCTGGGGAATGAAAGGGATAGAAAATTTGCTGTTATGCTTAGGGAAGCTTTTCTGAGTAAGCGTTTATGGGTCAGGGGTCTGAAAATCCAGGCATCTTTGGGGCTGGTACATTTGATTGTCATATCCCAGGTTTACAACCACTGGCCAGCGTAGCCTTCCTCTTCATTTTAATTCTTATGTGGGAAGTCATGATCTGTCCTTTAAAGCCTACCTAGCCTAATCCTTCTCTGTGATCAGGCAGCAGACATGCAGATATTTTTTCAGATGGGACAGTGCCTATGTGTATAGGCAACAACTGTCCACTAGGAGTTCAGTGTCTATTCAGAAGTGTTCTTCAAACTACCTGACCTGCAAGTGGATATGAAAAGTACCTTCTCAGTGGAGAGCCAAGTGTTCCCATGGTCTAAAGCTAGCCTCACTTCCCTAAACACATCCCTAATTGGTATTCAATCTTAAAAAATGTCTTTCATTAAAAATATAATTTGACAAAGTGGGTAATTGACTTGCATTTGATTAAGGCAGATTCTATTGGATTAACATGATTAATAGATAAAATTATAATCAAACAGAAAGCAGTACAAAAGGTGACTTAAGTCATGGGTCACATTAAGATACTAAATTTAAAAAAGATTGATATGGTAGGAATAATGATTTCACAGTAGGTATCATGCTGTTCCCTTACAGACAGTGATGTAATTCAAATGAATTTTGTAGTCAGAAACAGGGCGTGTTCCAAAGGCCTTTGAAGTTGATGAGAGTTGTTATGCCAGAGAAGTGTGTTTACGACAATGCCTTATACCTACAATGTAAATATTCACTGCTTCTGTACTGATAGCAGCAAAATGCTGTTACTATTAGAAGGACTAGTTCTGAACTCCAGGAGGAAAAAAAAATAGCTTAATGGTCTTACAATCAAAAAAACCATATCCAAATAAGAACAGCTGTCTTCTAAGACTTCCTGTTACATAGCACTGGAATACAACGTAGCATTTCATTGTAGATATCTATTAGGAAGATAACTTAAAGTTTGGTATGAAATTTGACTCCCTGATACATAGGATACTGCATTGAGTCAGAAAAGCTTATTCAGAATAAAATAAACATTTCAGTATTAAAACTATACTTTTCCTTTTAATAGAACAAGTAAAGATCATAGACAGCAACCTTATCTTAAGATAACTGTAAAGACAGAGGTAAACCATTAAAGCTACACTATCCCAAACTGGTTGAATTGTCAGCATTAATGTATGTATCTGGCTTGTACTTTACTTTGAAACAGTGAGATAGATTAATTAATGTTTGCTAGTAGCTAGAGTACTCCTTTGCTGAAGTTAAAAGTTTTCCTTCCTTGCCAGCTATGGTAAATACATTTTATTGGCTCCTTTTTAGGTGTGACAAGCCAACAGAGCGGTCCACGGGGGGTGGATAAATGTAATCATGACTTGAAATGCATGAAATGTCCCACTGGATGGATTATATAATCTACTAGTTACATTCTGATATTGGAATCTGCTCTAATGAGAGTGTTTTCCATCAACCTCTGTTGTATTTCAAAAAGATAGAACAAGTGGAAATAACTAAACCTACAGTTAACCAGCCTTCCTAGATCAGCAGCTTGTCAGCAATTAGATCAGATTTGTCTGCTGGTGAAGTTAGTGTGTGTGTGTGTGTGGCATCCACTAAGCTCTTTGAAACTTGTCTACCAAATTGAAGATACTGGTAAAACATAAGCAGTAAATTCTCACTATGGGATGAGAGACTATTGACTGTTTCAAATTTAATTTGCAATAGACATGCTTTCATTGAGGTATCTGTAAGATAAGAAGAAAGAGATGAATTAAAGATTTTATTATAAGCATTTGATCTCAAGAAGAAGTAAAAATCTGTAAGACATCTTCAGCATTATCTCATGATACACTAAACCACAATCGAAGTCTGGCAAAATATATTGAACATCTCAACAAGTTCAAGGTACCCTGGGAGTTACGGGATCTAGTTGCCAATGGAACCCTTCCAGAGAGCCACTTTGTGCTTAAAATCCTGATTATTTTAGACTAGTCAAGTGGGGGATGATGATGCCAAAGCAATGTGGAAAAGCTGTCATTGCTTTCCACATGCTGTCCACAGATAGCTTTCCACTGATGGGCTCACAGTATCCCAAATACATAGACAAATTAGAATCTGTTTGTTGCCTAAAGGAAAAGTTCTTGTATGCTCTAATAAAAAGTACAAAAAGACCGCTAAATAGTTTCCTGAAGGTTCCAGTAGGCACAAAATTATTTAGAAGTGAAATATGGCTGTCTTTAACATCGTCTAGATTGTTCCACAAGGAAAAAAAGAGTTATTGTACCAGTGACACAACATACCAGAAAATCTGTAGTAGGTTGGAAGTGATCATTATAACTCCACAGAGATTACTTGGTCAAATGGCAGGGGTCCCACTGCAAGAAATGGCTCTTTTTTTTTCTTTCTTTTTTTTTTTTTCATTAAAGATTCAACTCAAGTGCTGTTTTGAGAAGAACTGGACTTGCTTATTTTTCTTAATTGAGGCTAAAGTAATTCCTGCCATTTAGTGGCTGCTGCCTCTAATAGACTGGATTTATAAATTTAGAAAAGTGACATTACAGAAACGGCATAAACAGTGCTCCATTCCTTCAGAATAGCTTCTGCTGACAAGAGAGCCTACTCTCAGCGTACTGAAATTTAGAATTTAAAAGATCCACCAAAAGGACAATAGTTACTATTGTTTGGGTCATTCTTGTTCAGCTTAGACAATGTGGTTCAGGCATATGTATAACATTTACCTATTAGGAGTAAAAAAAAAAATAAATCTCATTTTACTTCCAAGTTTACTTGAAATCTCCTGAACTGGTGGTGCATGATATTGGTATTTTAGTGCCAAAGGTAATAAATTCTGTGGTCCTTATGACCTGTTTGGGAGTAGCTTTAGCATTGGAGGCAGAAGGGCTGAGCTGGACTCTTGTCTGTGTACTAGGATGATCACTTAATAAAACTGAAGAAATTCATGAAATTCAGCAGATCTATTTTTCAGTCAGTTCACTATTATTTTCTGGATACCCTGAATCACAGTACATGTTGCCTCTGTGAGACAGTTTTCACTGATTAAGCAGAGTACTTGTGAAGGCAAACTCTAAATTAAAATCTATGCACAAATCCAGTTTGCTTAATGCAAATTGGAAGAAAACATAAGAAAGAAGGAAGAGTACGCTGTTTTCAATGTCATTTAACTTAGGCAGGATGCTTCACGTAACTTTAAACTGTTGATTTGAAAACACTTGATTAGCTTGCTGCAGAAATCATATTCTGTTACTAGTGAACTTAGCAATGACTGACTAGGGATCACTGTTATATAGATTTTCCATTTTATTTAAGAATAAAGTCATATTTAGACAGATGGATGAATTTGGAACACTGTTGCTTCATCTTTATCTCTAATTGAGATACTACTATGGATTGTAAGGCTCTGGAGTATAATGATTTGTCAGCACAGGACACAGAGTGGACCAATTTAATAGTTGCTGGAGGGGTTAGGATTCCAACAGCCTTTGATGAAATCTTTTTTAGGTCAGTAACATTTAGAGATATAGAAAAAAAAAAAAATCACGTAATTGGAGAGAAACCAGATGGTTTGTGGCTAATTTGGAAAAGCACAGATTATATTGTTGTGCAGCATCTCATTCATTAAATGAAAAGGTCTTAAGATTTTATAAGGGATAGATTAATATTGATATCATGCTATGATTCACACTGTTTAGTGTGCAAACATCAGCCATCCTTTATTTTTTTCTGCACATGCTCAGTGCTATTGCTGAAACTTCTTTATCAGGAATTAGCATGGTGAGTCAGTAGATGACAGCCTTATATGTACATTTCTCATTTATGTTTTCCACTGCAGAAAAAAACATTTGCATGTCTGTAAAACATGACTTCAAATATTACAGAAGTAGCCAAATTCATGCTTATCATGGAAATAAATGGGTGAGTGAAGTTTCATAAACACAAGCCGATCTCTCTGCATTCCCTACCATTTTTCAGAGCATCTTACTCTTTTTTTGCACAGGCTCCGATTCATTACAATTACATCTATTAGATATATGTTCCTTTTTAACTTTCTTTACTGTTACGTTCTGAGTGAATATAGAGATGCTAGTTAAGAATCGAGCTATGTGTTTACTTTAAGGTGCTAAAGGTAAAATATTTACCCATATATAACTGGGTAAATATTATTTTATTCATGTTTATTACAGTAGTGCCCAGGGGCTCTGAATGAAATTGCTGAACATTTCATAGATGCTGCAAAGGGTAACTTTGCCTCACACAATTTGTAGCAAAAACAAGCAAGACAGACAAAGGAGAAGAGTGCACACCAACTGGGAAGTGACTGACTTAGAGTGACCTTAGAAGGGAGAGGAAGAATGCAGGGTAGCACCATGTCTGCTGGCTGAGCCGTGGGATCACGCTACCTTACACAAGAAAGGGCTACATGTACCAACAGCCTTACGTATGTGTCATAAAATATAATACATATTTAATACATTAATATGTTTTGTATTTATGTATTGATATTTATATCTGTATAATTTTGCAGATATTTCAAGATGTCATTACAAATTGTTACTAGTACATTGCAACTAGTCTAGGGGATTTTTTGGCTCCCATTAGCTTCCTTAGCGTTCTTAAGGCCTTAACCTTCTGTTATGGGATGAAGAGATTTAAACTTCACAGCATCTTGCTGTTGCTTGCTGGCATACTTGAGAATATTGTCTGAGATTTTTAGAGAATCCTCTCCATTTGGCAGAGGTGTTTGGGTACACTTGTTAGGAACTGAACACTATGAAATAGATGGTCAACTCTGGAGGGGATCCCTCAGTGAGGGAATAGCTGTAGCAAAACAGTGCCAAACAAGCAACATTTTGCTGAGAGATTTTCAGAATAACATTCTTGACTTAGAGCACGTTGTCTAACAGATGTGTATTGATTTAATAAGCTTCCCTACTGTTTCACTGTAAGCACTTAGTTCTCTCATGTTCAGTGTAGAAATTCCCTTATTCCAGCAAAACATGTTGGTGCCCATATTTGCCAAGGACAGCTAAGTATTTCAAAATTAGTTAAAGCTTCATTTTTTGATTGGGATGCTGCAGGCAAGTCCTTCAGCTGGTTATAGTCCCTGATATATATCTTTATATCCCTTTGCTTGACCAAAGAGTAATATTACAAAGTACTTAATCTACTCTATTGTTTCCCCAATGTACCTCAAAATGATCTTACAAAATAATATATCTTTCTGTGGCTACATAAGTAAGGAATTGACACCTTGCTACTGTCAAGCTGTTACTTCATTCTCATTTCTTTCTCTAGGGGATTTATTTACTAGCTGTATTGGAGACTGCTCTTACTTTGCATCACTTTTAATATCACAGGCTTCATTTGGCATCTAACAGTAATAACAATAATGTTCTAGTGAAAACAAAAATATGAACTAGTAAGGCAAATCTCTCTGCATTCACAGAATAAATGACATCAATGCATGAACACAAAGTCTCTGTCTTTCCCAGGCTTTAGATGCACTTTCTCTAACACCGAGGCTGGTTGTAGGCTCTGCTTAGATTGACATAAAAACTCATATGCAGCTGATAGTGAAGCTGAATATGGTCACTCCACAAGCCAAGGCATTCACTACTCGGAACTGCAACAGATGTGACAACTGCTTACCTCTGCTCTGTCTCTGAAGGCGATTCCCTCAGGAGGAAGGCAAGAGCCCAGCCAGTTTCCCCACCTTCCTCTATTTTTTATTTTTTACCAGAGCAAGAGACAATAAACAGGAGAGATGAAAAGAGGTGGGATTTGGCACAAAACCTGTTGCGAGAATGCGTAAGTGTGGGAAGGAATAGGGAGAGCCACCCCTGCTGCAGCTACAAAGTTCTGTCAGGTTTAGCAATGTATTGGGTTTGCGTGCCAAGGTTTTGGTAGCAGTGGGGCTTCAGGGTGGCTTCTGTGAGAAGGTGCTGGAAGTTTCCCCTGTGTCTGACAGAGCCAAGGCCAGCCGGCCCCAAGATGGACCTGCTGCTGCCCAAGGCCAAGCCCATCAGCAACAGTGGTAGCGCTGCTGGGGTGATGTATTTAAGAAGGGGGGTAAAAAAACCTGTGCAATTGCAGCTGGAGAA
>NW_009605424.1:0-32233 GCF_000690535.1 Cariama cristata | reverse complement strand
AAGGGCAGGACCCGGCACTTGACCTTGTTAAGCCTCATACACTTGGCCTTGGCTCATCAATCCAGCCTGCCAAGATCCCTCTGTAGAGCCTTCCTACCCTCCAGCGGATCAACATTCCTGCCCAACTCAGTGTTATCTGCAAACTGACTGAGGGTGCACTTGATCCCCTCGTCCAGATCACTGATGAAGTTATTAAACAGAGCTGACCCCAATACCAAGCCCTGAGGAACACCACCACCAACTGGATTTAGCTCCATTCACCACCACTCTTTGGACCCAACCATCCAGCCAGTTTTTTTGCTCAGTGAAGAGTAGGCCCATTCAAGCCATCTTCAGCCTCGCCACCATTTGAACCTGGGGACATGGAGTGGACGCAGCCTCGCCTCTCAGGCTATTTGATCCAATATGATACATTGTCCTCTAAAAGTCCCAAAGCTGAAATTCCTCTTAAAATCTCCCTGAAAAAAAAAGACATGAGGAAAACATTGTAATGAAATAATGTTGTTTATTACTTGTTTGTCTAAATTCTTTGTCTTTTTAATAAGTCAGTTAATTATAGTTACATTACTTGTCTAACCATGGTGTCACCTAAGTGAAAGAAAAGAACTTAATGTAGCTAAAATAATGACAGTTCAACTCTAGATTTGTTTTAACAGACAGTTGTTAAATTTTATTTTGTTCCTTATTTTTCTAGAAGAGTAATTTTTGGAACCAAATATTACTTGGCACCCAAAAAAACATATCATCTGTTTCTTTCAAGCCCATCTTAAAGACCGTCTGTGCCTTTGTCATGCAAGGAGGGAGAGAGGCAGACCTTCATTTAATTTGTTTTTCAGCTGTGTAAGTCAGTTTGACTTGTAGTAATTTTTTATTGAATAAGAAAACCAATAGTGTTTTTTTTCTTTTAATTGTGCTAATGAAAAATAAGATTTTGCTAAATTTTCCATGTTATTTTTTCTATGTTGCACAGAATTAATACAATCCAAGTAAAAATCAGAAAATTTGCTAGTCTACTTCTACTATTTTGAAATACATTGTTGTTGAACCAGTGTGTATCATTTGATTGAATTTTTTTTTTCCAAGTAGATGAAGGAAAATTCTTAATGATACATCACATTGTAACTGAAGTATTGCAGGTCACTTTGATAATTCATACCACCATTTTATTTTGTATATGCTCTGATCACAATAGATCATGTCAGAAGACCAGAGACTGCATGGAATCCTCTGAGTAAACTCAGATGTCAAGGATGTTGCAAACAGTTTAGAAGCCTGAGAGAACCAGTGCTGTAAAAAGAGCTCAAGGAATAGTGTATTATTACATTAGCAGGTACATTCAAATGAAATTGGTGTTTGGTACACCCAGACACCTTCACAGAGCTGCATGAACAAAGGCTGATGATGTCTCAACAGCCTGGAAGAACCAAGAACTCCCCTGGAAGGAAGTTCTTAAAACCATCCCACATGTTTCACGTCTCCTTCTGCAAACTGTTGGAAAGGGCTTTTGGCAGTTTCAGAAAGATAAGACCTTCAAGATTTTCTAGACTCTTTGCTAACATAATCATTGAGGTAGGCTCGAAATACCAGTCTTGACTCACTTCAAATTACCCCTGAGAAATAAAGTGTTAGCAAGGACCTATTTAAACAAGACCTTTCTTTATGAAGCCTGTTTGATGGACCAATTCCTACCTATAAAAATGCTCTTAAGTATCTTTTGACATTACCTTATCAAACGCATTTTCTAAGGGAAATTATCATGGTTCCTTACTGATTTTTTTTCTGGGTATATGTCACCTGTATAGAAGGCGGGCTACTCAGAAGGAGCTGGTTGTAGGGACAAACAACCATAGGAATTACTGAAAGCCCTTGTAATACAGTAATTCAGATTGTACAAACTACTGAAAATGGTTGACTGAGGGTATAAAATCCAGAGGTCCACCCAATAATGCTGCAAGGGTCACATTGAACGTGGACCTCTGATGACTACTGTTCCACTGAAGGCTAAAGGCCTGATTTTGCCCATTATAAATCATTAAAAATCCCCTTTTTTTTTAGAGTGAACATCATTCAGTGTGTTTTTGTTCTTCACATTACTTAATATCATCCTATGTAGCAAAGGATGAGCCTGTTGTGGGCATCAAGTGCCCATGAAATAAGAATCAGCACAAATACTTTCAGGAACAAATGAGTGACTAGAAGAAAATAAATTAAGAGCAAAAACCAAAAAAAAAAACAGAATAAAAGGATAAAAAGACATGAAATGTAAGGCAAAAGAGGAAAAAGGAGAAAGTCAAGAATAGCTAAAAAGAGAATTTTTTTCCTTTTGTTTTTTTAATAAAAGGCATTTTTAAACAGAGTATGTTCCCATCCATACTTTAAAGGTTGCCTTCTGAGAATTGCAGCTTCTGTGAGCTTCTCTGCCATACCCTAAGCTCAATAGTTCATTCCATTTAGACCACAGAGAATTGAAAGAGGCAAAATTTTGGTCTCTTTTTAGTGACGGGTGCATCTATGTAGTGATTTAGGATGTTGGAGACATTCTTTTCAACTGCATGGTTCTCTTATGTGTATATTGGAGTATTGCAACACCAATTCAAGGGCACCAATGATGTGCTCCAAGTAGTTTCCCTTTTGGTGAAATCAGAAAGAAGATCAGTCAGTTGGGTGCCAAGTGAATCAGTTAGGTGTCAGTTCATGCATAAATGTCATTGCTAGTAAAGATGCAGTGTGGATGAATGATTCTAAAACCATAACAGATTGTGCCAAACCTGCTCCCAGTGCTTCTCACTAGATTTCTAATCAGTCAGTAATGTAGACTCAACAACTGAGTGTCCAGTGTTGGCAAGGCCCTTATTTCTCTCTGTTTATTATCTCTGTATTAACGTGAAGAGGTAATTTTAGGTTCCTTGAGATTAAAAAAGCAATTATGCTACATCAGAAAGTTTTTTCAAAGAAGAGAAGACTCAATATCATCAGTAGCCTAGTGATTAGACTTCATGAGGGATGTCATAGGTCCAGATCCAATTACGGATGAAGTGGTGCTGGGACCTGATTATAGATTTTCCATATTCCATAAAGTGCCTAACCATTCAATGTTGGGAGTCTATTCTTTGAATTCCCTCAGAAACTGAGAAACTTTTGTTAGGGAAATGTGACTGAAAATTAAATATTCCAGTGAGAAATTTCATTATCAGGTATTTGACATATTCTTATTTTCCTCAGTGGCTGAAAACACAAAACCTAGGCTTAACATGAAACTGCGTTTATTAATTCTTCAAAATTGATGCAGATTTCAGTTATTTTTTGTGTTACTCATCACATAAGAGTATTAGCGTATTCTGATTTTTCAGGATAAATTCTTACATAATTATCCTTCCTTGGTTCAAAAATCTATTATTCTTCTATACATGTACTAATTTTTTTTTTCTGGCTCATCTGAGCAGTTCATGATCCCATTGTATCACAGCTTACTGTTCATAAACAAACCTTAATTGCCTCATTTTTCAAACCATTACTCAGCATTGCACTTAAACCAGAGATACTAGTTGACATCCATCTTCTGTATTTTGTTCAGCTCGCCTTTCTGAAAAAAAATATTTTGTTAACTTGGTTACATGTCAGATTTTGTACAAATCTGAATAGGTACGCTTGCAAAAAATCTGTGAATGTTTGAGTGTTCTCCTTACATATTGAGAAAGAATTTTCTCAGTGAAGAGCAACTTTTTTATTGTCTCATTTCAATGGGTGTGTCAAGGGTTGTTACACACAGCCATAACAAACTCATTTTTTATTGGTCATGGCAATACAGATATAGCGTATCTTATCTGTAAATAAAAGACAGTAAATCTGTTTCAAAACAATTTTATTTTATTCATATGTATTCAAAGGAGTCAAGCAGATAATTGGTTATTGCTTTTTTAATCTCTCAGAATTCCCAGACGAGGCTTGGTGCACCTTCACGAGGAGGTTGCGTACCTGCTTGCAGTGGGTGTCTGTGGTGAGGGGCTGGCAGCGGGGGCTGCAGGGCCCTCTGTGAGGAGAGGCCGGGGCTGCCCCGTACCAGACACAGCCGGTTCCAGCCGGCTCCAACTGAACCCCGCAGGGCACGGCCCAGCCCCTCGGCCAAGATGATGGCCTCTGGGAGAAAGTGTTTGAGAAAGGGCAAAACACGAGACAGAGAGAGGAGGAGGGAATAAAAGTAGTGCAAAAAAACAGAAGCAGCATCAAAGTCAGAGGAGGGGGAGGAGGAGTCACTCCATGACAGAGCAGATATTCCCTGCCACCCATGGAAGACCTGCACTAGAGAAGATTTTCCTGAAGTACTGCAGCCAATGGAAGAACTTGTGCTGGAGCAGAGGAAAGGTGTGAGAAGAAGGGAATAGTAGAGAGAAACTGCTAAGAACTGACTATACAATGCCCTTCCTTATTTTTTTGCTCGCTGAAGGGACTGAGTGTAACCTGCAATGATAAACAAGGGAGTCTGGAATGAAGGAGTGAAGTTAAGCCTGAGAGTCAGGGGAAGAAAGGATTTGTTTCAATGTTTGTCTTTTGTTTCCCACTACTTGAATCAGTAATTAAGTATTTACTTTAACTGAGAATAAATTAAGTTAATTTTGCCAAGTCAAGTATTTTTTACCCACAGCAGTATTTGATAAGCAGTTTCCTTGTCTTTGTGTTGACCCGTGAACTTTCTCATTCCTGTTCTTCCTATTTTCTCTATATGGTCTGAGTGTCTGGGTGGGAGTTTGGCTGCTAGCTCAGGCTAACCCACCACACTGATTTGTCAAGTTATGCCCAAAGAAGAGAGTGCACTGTCAATAACTGCAAGTAATTTGGTTTACATAAGGGGGCAGGTGAAAGCTTTAGGCTGGAGAATTTTCTTGCCTTTATGGCCCTGGAGGAACCCCATTCCGCTACCTTGAGTCCCAGCTGTCCCCATCAGAGCACTGAAGATTGCCTTCCCTCCAGTGACTGACTGTGGCTGCCTTTAGCATCAAAAAGCTGATGCCGTAGCTGGGTAGGTGTTGTAGAGGGGAATCATGATGCTGTGCAAAAATAATTTGCATATTCAGCTTTTGGGACTGGATAGGTTTGAAAGGCCATGTAACATCTTCATTCAAAATCAAATCCCCCCAACCCCCCCCCCCCCCGACACAATGGAGATGTCAATTTATGTCAAAGTACTGTACTGTAACAGAAAATATGGCCCAAATGTTTATCCTTTAAGAAAAATCACTGAGAGAAAATTTCATATTTATTGTTTTCAGAATCTTTGAGATACACATTTCCCATTTTTCAGCCTCAGTATAAATAGTTTTTTGCTGTTGGTGTCCTACCAAAATGTTTCACGTTTACATTTAAACCTGTATTTTTGCTCAAAGAGACACCTTGGCTTACTTGACTGATTCTTACAATATTGAGATCACCACAAATGTCATAAAACAGTGTGTAAGTTGTTGTGATTTCAATGGCTATTTTATATGTCATTTAAAATAGTCCAAGGTAAATGCAAGTTCCTCAGACATGCTGTACAGTCCTTTTGAGTGTTTCAGTATGTAAATCTTCAACAGCTTTCTCAAAACAGCTCACTAGAGTCTCAGTGAAATAAAGGAGAATAAATGCCTTTGACAATGATGGAATTTAGTGCTGTGAAGGGATACAGTAATTTCCTAGGTTTGTTGTACATTTATTTACGGTTCTATGAAGTTTTCACCTAACTTAATATACGCTTTAATCACATCTGAAAGACATTTTCTTTGGAAGCTGTGTTGAAGAAGAAAAGATAGATGCTGTATGCAAGATCCAGTTCAGCAGTAGCTTAAATAATGGAATTAATATACATATTCTAGTGGAATAACTTATCTTACACCAATATGACTGTTACTGGGTTTGCTAAGCAAGTGTAATTCACCTAAATTTGATGGTCTATGAGTAGTAAATACAGTTTTATTGTAGTGTAACTTCCACTGAATCTCATAGAGACTGCACTTGTTTGTAATGGCTATCAGTTTAAGATAGCAGGGTCATGTTAACTTTTTTGCATTAATTTCTTTCCTCCTTTTTCCTAGTAAAATTGGTTTCATACTTCATCCTTACAGTGTGAAATTCATACAAAAATCAGGTATAGGTGATATAAACTAATTTAATGGGAAAATATACAGACATAGACATCAACGAAATATTAGTTGAAATGATGATTGTTTTCCAGTTCAATCTCCCTGTTGAAGCAGATCTATCACCACATCAGATCAGGTTGGCTATGACTTTTTGACTAGTTGATTTTTGAGAGCCACTGTAAATGGAGATTACCCAGCCTTTCTAGATTACTTTTTCAGTTTCCATTACTTTGTTATGCTTTTTTTTTTTTTCCTGCATGTGCAGTCTGAACCTCTCAACTTTGCATTTGTAGCCATTTCTCCTTTTTACATCACCTAGTATTACCAAAAAGAGTTTGATTCCACTACCTCTGTAATTTCCCCTCAAGTAGTTGTAAGTTGCCATTAGAGTTTCTCTAAGCATTTTTACCAGGAGGGACTCAGTTACCTTAGACTCTTCTCATAGCTCACGTGCCCTGGTCTCCTGACCATGCTGATATCCCTCCTTTATACTATCTCCAGTTTCTCCACACTCTTCTTGAATTGTCAATCCAAACTTGGACAGACATATCTCTGTCTGTACATCCATCTATCTGTATCTCAGACATGGCCTTATACATTGTAGGATGCTGTCTTTGAAAGTTCGTCTTCTGGCTCCATTACACTTCCGACTTCCTATGTCCCATACATCTATCTGCCTTTCTCCTCCTCTTCCTCTATCTCTATTTCCTCAAAGAAGGACCTCAGCTCAGTATCCTCTGGTGTTTGTATCATCCTGATCTACTTCTTACAACTATCAAGCTCCAGCCTCGACCTCATGCTTTCGTGCTCAGTCTTCTACTTCCCTAGTCCTGTGCTCCCTATGCTTTTTTGTCCTTCCATTAATCTTCCAGCATGGATCTTCAACTCAAAGAATAAGCTCAGTCATGAGGTAGGGTTTTTGAGACCCCACAGTGACTTATTTTTTCTCTCAGGAATTAAATTCCTGGGGTCCTGTGAGTTGGACTTGATGATCCTCATGGGTCCCTTCCAACCCGAAATATTCCGTGATTCTGCAAAATTCAGTGTATCAGCTGTAGTCCTCATGTAGATGTCCATGTGCATAGCTACTTATATATGGGGGATCAATACTAAGCAGTTGGTATTCAGCTACTGCAACCAGTTTGAAGGAAAAATAGAAGTGATGAATAGCTAAGGACTCCCTGAAGTATGGGTCTTTAAACAATTATATTGTCTGCTTCTGCTTTAGACCAACACAAACAAAAGTAAAGCCAACAGTAGTGTAGGTTTTCCTCTACAGTAAAGATATACATTCCATATTTATAACAAAAATACACTCTTTTTGTTTGATGACTCTCTTCAGTATCTTTCAAATTCGTTTTATTTATTCTCTTATCTGATAAGTCTGGTGTCTTGCACTCAGCAGTTTTATAGAGGAGACTGAGAAGCCTCTATTCTGTCCTTGTGAGACCACATCTTGGGTACTGCATCAAGCTCTGGGGTCCCCAGTACAAGAAAGACATGGACCTGTTAGAGTGGGTCCAGAGGAGGGCCACAAAAATGGTCAGAGGGCTGGAATACATCTGCTATGAAGAAAAGCTGAGACAGTTGGGGTTGTTCATCCTGGAGAACAAGAGACCTTATTGCAGTCTTTCAATATATAAAGGGGACTTAGCAGAAAGATGGAGAAAGACTTTTTACCAGGGCCTGTAGTGACAGGACAAGGGGTAATGCTTTTAAACTGAGGAAGGGTAGTTTTAGATTAAACATAAGGAAGAAATTTTTCACTGTGAGGGTGATGAGGCACTGGAACAGGTTGCCCAGAAAAGTTCTGGATGCCCCATCATTGGAAGTGTTCAAGGTCAGGTTGGATGGGGCTTTGAGCAAGCTGGTCTAGTGAACGATGTCCATGCCCATGGCAGGGGGTTGGACTAGGTGATCTTCAAATGTCACTTCTAGCCCAAACCATTCTATTATTTTATGATTTTAAGCCTGCTGGAGTATCTGAACTTCTGTGAAGGACTAAGAGAAATATGACCCTGACATGATCCCAAGTAAAATATTAAAATATGTGATATAAGGCTCTTGAAACCAAGAATGAAAAGGACAAACAGTACAGAAAGAAATTCTGTGGGGTGTAGTGAGAAATTGGCTGGAGAAAGTGACTATTTTTTTCTCACATAAAATCATATGTCCAATTAATAGAAATTAGTGTCTGCAGCTTTATATTATGCATGTTAACATTGTAAAGTAAAAATTAATATCAAAAGTCCCAAATTAGAAAATATTAAATGATCTTAAGACTGCCAAACTGACAGTCAATCAGAGTCTTATTAAGCAGGTAGTATTTTATAAGTTAAATAGATCTCATAAGTCTATTTGTCTAATGTTTTGTAGGAAAAATAACCAGAAAGGCTTGACTTGGATCTTTCTTCTCACAACCTATTGCCTATATCTGAAATTTTCCTGATTTTCATTATCTGGAACACACAACTTACTCCTGCTATTCACTTTCATTTATCTTCTCCAGTACAGTCACATTTACAGCCTGATCCAAACCTGCTGAATCCAGTGAGAAGATATCCAGTCACAGTGATGGACTTTGATCTAAGCTTTTTTTTTTTTTGGTTTTGCTAAATCTAAAGTTGTTACCTGCAGAATGGCTCAATTTTTGTCTTTCATTCAGCCAATATGTCTCTCTAGGGAGTATTATTGAAAACTGCTTCCAATGACCTATCAAGGAAGAAAGATTTTTTTCAGTCAACATGCTGTTGCTTGCAATCCTGCGAGTCTATTACAGGGGAGTTGTTGTGCACAAACTTCTGTAACCCAGTCTCACCAAAACTAGAAATTGAAGAGAACATGCATAACCAAGTATGAAAAACACATTAGTAGTTTCAGTGTCCAGTGAAGTATTATTTCATCAGAACATCAAGTTGGTTAAAAATAATCATCAGTTGGATATATAAGTGCAACTTGAATATTGGCTTCTGATCTTAGTATTTCTTTAGATTTTCAGTGCTCTATAAGTTGGGAAAGGAAAATTTTTAAAAAAATTGCACTTAGTAACTTCCACTCCAAACTTTGCTAGCAAGACAACTGCTTAATTATATCATCTCAGGTCTGACAGATTTTCATGGCGCTAAGAAACTGTCTCAGCTGGTTTGTCTTCCTGAAAGTTTTGCATATTATTTTCATTTTTTTCAAAAGATTTAAGGGGGGTTTTGGGCCAAGAAAAAAAAATAGCACGTACCTTCAAAGAATCATAGAATCACAGACTCATAGATTAGCTCAGGTTGGAAGGGACCTTGGAAGATCACTTGGTCCAACCTTTCATGGGAAAGGGAACCTAGATGAGATTATCTAGCACCCTGTCTAAATGCATGT
This sequence comes from Cariama cristata, assembly GCF_000690535.1. Classification (NCBI taxonomy): domain Eukaryota; kingdom Metazoa; phylum Chordata; class Aves; order Cariamiformes; family Cariamidae; genus Cariama; species Cariama cristata. The sequence goes on along the minus strand of NW_009605424.1, from coordinate 22,751 downwards.
TGAAATGAGACTCTACCATATCCCTGGGGAGGTTGTTCCAGTGAATGACTGCTCTTACTGTAAAAAATTTCTTTCTTATTTTGAGATAAAATCTCTCCCAGTGCAACTTGTACCTATTGTCCCTTTTCTTCTCAATGTGATGCCTTGCGAAGACAGAACCTCTATCCTCTTTAAGTACTGGAATACTGTGATGAGGTCCTCCCTGAGCCTTCTCTTCTCCAGGGAGAAGAGACCTAGCTCTTTCAGTCTTTCCTTATAGGGCAGGTTCTTCAGCCCTTTCATCATCTTTGTGGCCCTCCTTTGGACCCTCTCCAGTCTGTCTGCGTCTTTCTTGAACTGCGAGGACCCGAACCAGAGACAGCACTCCAGGTGTGGCCTGACAAGTACTGAGTATATAGTGGGATGATTACATGTCTATCTCTGCTAATGCCCTGCAAATGCAGACCAGGATCCAATTTGCCTTTGTAGTGGCAGCAGTGCCCTGCTGACTTATGTTCAGCTGATTGTCCCCCCAGGTCCCTTTCAGCAAGGCTGCTCCCCAGCCACCCAGATCCTAGCCTGTACTGAACTCTTTGGTTACTGCGTCCCAGCTGCAGGACTTTGCACTTGTTTTTCTTAAACTTCATACTGCTCTTGCTAGAACACTCTTCCAGCCTGTCCAGGTCCCTCAGTAAGATGTCTCTCCCTTCTGATGTGTTCACCTCACCACACAGTTTGATGTTATCAGAAAACTTGGTGAGGGTGCTTTCAATCTCATAGTCTAGGTCATTTATGAAGATGTTGAGCAGCGTGGGGACAGTATCTACCTCTGGGGGACTCCACTTGTGACAGGCTGCCAGCCTGAGTAAAAACCATTGATCATCATCCTCTGAGTGCGACCTGCTAGCCAATTTCCTGCCTATCTCACAGGCCACCCATCCAATCTGTATCTTGCCAGACAAGTTTTAGGCCAAATTGCTACTCTGTAAGAGGAAAGGAAAAGGGAGAATTATAGAAGATTAAAGACGACATGTACTAAGAAATATCCCCCACATCTTGTATTAAAAGTGCATTGGTATTTCATAATCAAGCATGCTCAGATTAGGCAAAACTAAAATACAAGTTGCTCATGCAATCTTAGTTCTATTCCCTTGGAAATACGAATTACAGTAGTTTATGTGATGAGATGTAAGAAATGTATACCAGAACCATCCATGTATGTGTTTAATGGAAAGGAGAAAATGGCTGTTTGTAAAGTGTGTGTGGAGCCTGGCACAGTGTTTACATCTGAGTTATCTGGAGTTAGTTAGTTTTGTAGATGTTAACGTTCTTATTTAATTAAAATTTATGCTATTTAAAATTACAAAATTTATCACTGTTTTCATTTACCTTCCAAAATTATTGAAGAGTGTATATTTTTTTACTTCAGAGATTGGGAAAAAATGTGAATTCCTTTCCCTTCTTCTTTACCTCCCTCCCAATTACCCTTAGCTAGTGTATAGCTCTCCAGGGAGTCACTCCTACATCTAAAATAGTTCAATGCCTTCCCTGAGAAATGGAAAGAATAGGATACTTGTCATCCTAGAAACTTTTTCTATTCACACCTATGCTAGAGGTGCCTTTACACAAACTTTTCATCTTCAATGTCAATATACTTAGTCATTCTTCTACCCACTATTGCAAGACCCAAGTTATATTTTAAGGGATTATACTTCCTACGTCTCAGTAGAGTCACTATTCAAAACTGATGTGCTATGAAGTCCTTAGAATTAGTAGCAATAAGTGGAAGATCCAAGAATAGGGCTTATAATCATAGAACCATAGAATAGTTTTGTTGAAAGGGACCTTAGAGACCATCTGGTTCCAACTCCCCTGCCGTGGACAGGAACACCTTCCACCAGACCAGGTTGCTCAAAGCCCCATCCAACCTGGCCTCGGGGGTGGGGCCAGCCACAGCTTCGCTGGGCAACCTCTTCCACTGCCTCACCTCCCCCACCATGAAGAATTTCTTCCTCATATCTAATCTAAATCTTCCCTGTTCCAGTTTAAAGCCATTGCCCCTTGTCCTATCACTACCTGCCCTTGTAAAAAGTCCCTCCTCAGCTTTCTTGCAGGCCCCTTTAGGTACTGGAAGGCTGCTCTAAGGTGTCCCCAGAGCCTTCCCTTCTCCAGGCTGAACAACCCCAACTCTCTCAGCCTGTCCTCATAGGAGAGGTGCTCCAGCCCTCAGATCATCTTCGTGGCCTCCTCTGGACTCACTCCAACAGGTCCATGTCCTTCTTGTGTTGGGACCCCAGAGCTGAAGGCAGTGCTGCAGGGGTGGTCACACCAGAGTGGGGTAGAGGGGCAGAATCCCCTCCTTTGACCTGCTGGTCACACTGCTTGGGATGCAGCCCAGGATTTTGTGCAACCCACAGTTGGCTTTCTGGGCTGCAAGCGCATGTTGCCGGGTTGTATTGAGCTTCTCGTCAACCAGCAGCCCTAAGTCCTTCTCCTGAGGGCTGCTTGTAATCCATTCCCTGCCCAGCCTGTATTTGTGCTTGGGATTGCCCTGACCCGTGTGCAGGACCCTGCACTTCTCCTTGTTGAATTTTAATTCTAAATAAGCTATCTCAATACATACCTTATCAAGTTGGCCTGCACAAATTCAATCACAGAATCCCACATGTTTTTATTTTGACTAGGGCCGGGCATCTGTGGGCACACAGACACCATCATGGGCTGCAGAGTTGCTGTCACGCACCCCTTCCCAAAAGGATAGGACTCTGTATGGTAGACATTGCATCTTGACCCCATCTCCTCTCAGGCCAGCTCTCCCATAAAGTGGGAAGCAATATTTTCCTGCTTCCAGAGCTCCACCAGTACGATGATTCTGAAGATTTCTTTTTTAAAAATACTTTCAAACACAAGACAACAATGAAATGAAGATAAGAACAGAATAGCCAAAGGACTTCTAAACAACCACAGATAAGCCCAGGAAGTACATAGCCTTTTGGAAAACCAATAAAAGCTTCTACTCAAAACCCAATCTCAAAACATCTACGTTTCTTTAAGTTTTATTCAGTCCTTTCAAGATCTTAGGGCCTATGCAGAGCCCTTCCTCTGGCTCCTGCTGTCTTTTCTCTTTATAAGTATCAGTGTGAAGGCTTTCCTTTTGTAAAGTTCTGGATTCCTCTGTCAACTAATTATTTTGAAATTCTTGAAAGACTTCAAATCCTTCAGCAGGTGTTCTGTTGCTTCCTTATAATCTTCCCTGAGACAAGTCTGTCTTTAGCTTTCTGCTTAATCATTGAGATAAGGGGCTGACATTTCAAAGGTAACAATAACGTTCTGTTATTAGCTCTCTGCTAATAATCTCTTCCAACACCAGAGAAAAATAACAACCAAGCAAACAATGTAAGTGGAAATCTTCCTAGACCCCATATGAAAAAGTTTTATACACAAAAAACACCCACCAAACAAAATGAAATATAGTAATATATGCATATATTAGAACCAGTCATGTGTAATCTAAGTAAAAAATTTATTAGAATGTAAGTTTTAAGTTATAACATAACAATTTTCCAATACATCTCTAAATCAGGAAAAGAGAGATATCAAGGCTTCTACCACACAAGTTCCAAGAAAACTAAAAGGTAAACCACAGAGGAAAAAAAAGCTCCTAGGTTTCTGATACCTCTATCACATTGCTTAATAGAAGGTAATACAAACTGACTTCATACCTCACCTTCATATACATGGCATTTCTAAAATCTTAAATAAACAATTTTAACGTTAAGGCGTATCGTGATTTTGTAGACATATAAAGCAGCCATGAATAGCAACAAACACACGATCATAAACACTACAAGTCTTTTCAGAACAAAAGTACTAGTCAATCTAGTGGAAAAAGGATGACTTTTTTTTATAATTTCAAAGAGAAAAATGATTTAAAGCCAAGGTATTCCCATGATCTGCAGAATGAGTGACAGCTGTTTTCCTACGGACTATGTTTAGGTCTCCTTAGTAAATCCCTTGCTGCAATACTAGGCTAGCTTCGTCTTTTATTTTTTAATGTTCCTATGTCAGGTTGTATTATTGGTACCTCAGAGGTGTATATGTGTTGATTTTCTTCTTGGAATTATTCTGTGGGCTAAATTCATACCTGCTTTTCCTTATTTTGGTCTTCATCCTCTACTCACCTCCAAATTTCCATAAAATATATCAGAATTTTTTGTCTCTAAGATTTCTACCTCTTGATTTATCTAGAAATTGCCCAGTTAAATTATATGGGGAGATACATAGGCAGAGCAACCTAATATACACAATTTTCTTGATAAATCAGGCATCAAGGCTCCATTACTAGTAAGAAATAAATTGTCAAAATATTGTCTCATATTGTGGGGCTCTAACTTTCAGTTGATCAGGAACAAGAATCTAAAGAAAAGACCAAGAACAACTTGGTGTTTGAGAACAGTAACAAATAGTACTGCTCTTTTGTACTTCTTTGTATGTCAATGAATTTTTTTTTTATAAAACCCCACCCATTCCCTGCACTTTGGCATTATTTCAGTTAACTTCCTTGCAAAGTGACCAAGTGTTCCAGAAACAGTTGATTTTTAGCAGGATGGCCCAGCATTCTTGACGACTGTATTGGAAAATACACTTTAGTTTGAAAGTACACAATCATTTCTTCACTGCCTTCAATTAATTTTCTTATAAATGTAGTTTGAGTGTAAGAGAACAAGAACTCAACTCAGCTTAGTGCTATCACATGCTCTGTACTTTCTATTTTGTGCAATACAGATGCAAAGTACTTCACTAAATGTTGCAGCATGTTGGACAAATGAAAACCTTGCTAGAATTGGTTGTTAAATCACTTTTCAAAGCAAAATTTGGAAATAAGTTTGAAAAAGAATCAAATCATCCTCTACAGCAATAGTGGTGTGTTGCTCTGTAGTAAGTGAATTGCCAAGATCTACTCTACACAAAACAAAAGCAGAATCTGACCTCAAATGTTCACAAATTGCAAAAAGGAAAATTGGAAAAGTCAGAATTTTAAAGCAGGTGAGTGTCTGGAATGCAGAGCTTGCACATCTGTTTTTCTAAGCAAGATTTTGACTTCTACCTGCTCTTTGGTTTATATCTTTACAATACAGGGCACCTTTGAAAATGCAGCTGAATCTGTATCTACAGATTAGCATATTTTGTATTAAGAAGCCTACATATAGTCTTTTTTAGGCTGTTGTGTCTGATTCACGTTCATCGTTACCAAAGTGCTTTGAGGACAGAAAGGCAGAAAGACAGTTAAAGGTATGAGTCTTTTCCCTTTTTTCTTTCAGCGTTTGAAAGAAAGAATTCTCAGCTGCTTATTTAGATATTTGCTTGTCAATTCTCTGCATCTATTTCCAGGAAATACTACATGGTCTTGTAATCCTGTAATCTTAAGAATAATGAGGATTTAAAGGATTGTTCTACATTTAAAGTCAAGATAACATGATCTGATTTTTTTCTTCTGGCAAAAAAGAAGGAAAGACATAGAAAATGAGGGAAGATTTTAGCTGAGTAGTCCTTTAATCTTCTCATTTATAGTGAAAAAATCCTCAACTACTTCTTTCTCCTTTTTTATCTCAGGAAGAAAGATTGACTACAAAATCCCAACATTTGAAAGGTATTGTTTCTTATTTAAGAAGCAATAAAAGACAATCTATACCATACAGTTTTATGGCAATCTATACTCTTAAATGAGGAGTAGGTTTCATTTTTATTTTCATTTGGAAAGATGATATGTTTGTTTTCTACTCTTGTTAGATGGAGTAAAAATAGTTAGACTGGGATTGACATAACTGGCCTGCTTAACTGTCCATGAATATCATTCCATTCCCATCATCTCTTGATGATACAGAAAATCCTGATTTATCTCACCACACTTTCTAGTATAAATTCTGCACTAAGAGCTTTCCCTGACTTGACATTTGTGGGAATAGGAGAATAAAACAAAAAAGAATGGTTCCCATATTGTCATTAACTCATTAATGTCTGTGCCTTGTCCCTATGATATCTGAGTGTGTAAACACGTGGGTGTCATTGCATTAAATAATATCTGTTCAAGTATTTCAATAGCTGAACATTAGTAAGGAGTAAAATTTCTATTTTTTTTCTACATCTAAGGCCTGAGGATGTACAACATATCCCACACTGATCTGAAATTGCATTTGTAACCTCCCTGGGATATACCTCTTCATCTTGGTTCACATGCTCAGACATGACTCCATGAGCTAAGTGTGATAAGAAGGCATAATCAGGAGAGTCACTTTAAGAATGTACTATTAAACCAAAAAAAGTATTGCTTCCAAAAGAACCACAAGCTTTGTATGCTGAATGAGTTATCAGATTTAGGGAAAATAATTTCTTTTTTCCATTTTCCTTTCCCTTCTTTTTCTAGTTTCCTACTGTTGTAGTTATGTAGTTCAAAATTACACCAACAGTAAAATTTAGGACATGGTATCTCAACTGACCTTTGCCCACAATACTGCAATGATCATGACCACATAGCTTCACCCTTCTAGCAGACTTTAATTGAAGCATTGTCAGGAGCTGTGACAAATGTCAAAGATGAATTAATTTTGCATTGATATGTAATGAATTTTGCCATGAACTCACCTTAGTGTGACATCAGGTACTCACTGAAGTGGTGAGCAGTTCTTTGGGAATAGTGAGAGGAAAGCATTGACACAGTAGGCATTGTACTTAACAGTCAGATTGTGCAGATTTATTGCATTGCCATAAATATAAAAGACAATTTTTTATAGCTCACAATAACTGAGACAATTTATCTGGCATGCTGGGAAAGTTAAATCTCGTAATTGCTATATCCAATAGCAAAATATTTTTATTTTATAATACTTTTAGTTTCACTGAATTGTGAAGCACTTTTGGTTTGGGTGAAGGACAATGGAGAAATGCACCAAATGACAGGTTCTAAAGAGTCATCAGTATGTTAACAAATCACTGTCTCTTCTCATCATAGCAGCAATAATTTAGGATTTAAATAAGTTAGTATGGAAACTAAATAAGGTAAAAAAACCCTTAAAATCTAGTATAATATGGCTTTATGCTCCATTATAGCTGCAGACATTGATAGAAGAATCAAAGAAGTCATTATTTCATGTGCTGTCATTTCATAATTATAGGCCCTATTCAGTTTTGTCACAGGAGGACCACTTGATAGACTCCTTTGTTGCAAAATGCATTCCTTCTTGATAGATGCAAGGCCTGTGTTTGTCTCTGTTTTTCGTTTTTAAATGTGTATCTTCTTTATTTTCATTCTGCTATGCTTATGCATTTAAGTACCAAGAGGAATATTTATCACTTTTGTTTTACATACAAAGTAAACAAACATATGCAAAATGTAAAAATAAAAAAATAAGAAAAGACTAATGGTGAGTATGAAGTAAACTACTGTGGCAGTTTCCTCTCCAAGTCCATATTAAGACAGAGTAGTCAATGGAGTCTAAAATAAAAGAATAGCAGTTCACATGTATTTGGACTTAATAAGAATATGCAAAGGCAGATGATCAAAATGGCATAAAATATGTAATAGTCTTAATGAATAAGCTGTTTAATGAACCAGGAGGTACTAAAAATAAAATTCATCACAATGACATCAGTTTTAGGATACCACTCTTAGAGTTCAATTAGCTCAATAAGAAAGAAATTAATGATATGGATTAATATATGAAGAAAACAAATTGAGGTCTCACTTGTAAATACTTGCACCAGTTCTTCTAATAACTTGCTTTCTGCAATTAAAGCAGGCAATTTATGGGATTTTTATACACCCAAAAGCTCTGAATGAGACTTGTGAACAGATATATTGCCCTTTGAAAAGGACTAAGAACAAAATTATCTTTAAATGTACATGAAAGCCATGCTTTTTGTAATTTCTGCAACTTCAACTCCTTTATATATTATAACCTGCATTAAAACTGACTAAGATGTTGTCTTTTGAATTCAATTCGTTTGGAGCTTCGCTTACGAGAAAACAAAGATCAGGGAGCTATAGAAAGTGTACAAAAAGCTGTGCAATCAACTCTCCAATCTTGTTACAGTAGAATGAGCATGTTTTACTCCTGTGTCTTTTTTCCTTCACAAACTATTATTTAAATACAGTTTCAGGTGTTTATTTTTTTATTAATAATAAACAACTTTCATAGTTCTCTTTTATTTTGTGATTTGACAATTTTTTGGAGAGAAAGCTAAGATAATGATTGCAAAAATTCTTCTGAAGTATGAAGTGTATTGCAATGAACTGAAGAGTTAATACAGAGGCCTTTTCTTCTGATTTAAAGTCACAAATTAAATCCACTGGTGAAATTGAATTATCAACTTAAATGAAGTTCCAGTTCAGATTCTCTTTAGCACATTTATATTTTATGAGTGTGGAGTGGGACTGATCTTGCCAAGTTTAGTTCACCTAGAAGGCAGGGGTCTAGCCTAAGGTAGCTGCCCTCAGATCTTTCTATGCTTACAGAAGAGAGGCACCCAGGCAGATAATTAATTCTGTCTTAAAACAGAGCACTAAGGTAAGAAGAATGACAGTGTGATCTATAAGTGTGCCCCAGGGGATATTCTGTAATGAGTCTAATAACCCAGCAGATCTCACAATATTCAATGAAGAGTTAGAGACTCCTCTGGAAAATGATTCAGAGCATCCAAGTTAAGCTCTGGGGGAGCCTCTGCCTTTCCATTGGCTTCAGAGGGATTAAAGAGCCAAAAACGAACTTTTGACAAATCCTCTCCTTTTCCACTGGTTTTATAAGGTAGCCTTGGTGACCAGCTTATAATAGATGCTTTTTTTTTTTTTTTTCTTTTGAAAGCTAAAATTAGGAGACATGAATCCTTACCACAGTTCCTTCTCGTGGAAGGTTTGCAATCCAGCTGTTGCTTTTTAGTATGACTAAGGATTGCAAAGTTGAGCATACAGCTGTAAATTCTAGTTTATATTTAAATTAAAACTCTGACTTAAGAGTCTTGATGAAACAGAAGAATCCAGGAATTCAACTTTCTGTTACTTAGGTAGATCAGTGGCACCCCTGCACATGTAAGGAAGATTAATTTTGAAAACTGGTAACACTGTGGAATGAAAAGCAACAGGTCAAAGTAAATGATAGGAAAATTATCTCCATGGAGGAAAAGAAGCACCACTCTCTCTTCTTCCATTGATTTATGCATCATAATCTTGCAACATCCTTCCAATAGTATCCTATAAGCCCATTTCTTTAGGAGTTGTCAATTCCCTCACTGATCTTTCTGTTTCTTTGAACTAACTACTATGAAGTAAGTTGAAGAATACCTTTGATATTTTAAGGGTTTCAAAAGAAATTGCCTTCATCTCACTGTGTGATAATATCATTCTCTGAGATTGCATTTTTTATTGTTATGGGAAAGAAATACAAGAAAACAATTAAATAAAAGACTACAAAGAAAGAAAAAGAATGGCAAAAGAGAGGAAAAATAATTGTCAATAGAAGGAAAAGGGGCATGTAAAATATTGCTTAAAACATACCTTGCAAATACTCACGGTCACTCAAAGGGCAAAGTGGTTTTTACTCAATTTAGCAAACAGGTCACCTGAAACAGAGACTCTTCCTTTGTTGGTGGAAAGACAGGAATAGGTGTCAGCAATTCTGTAAATGTGGAAAAAGAAATGGCAATTTTGATTCAAGTCCAGAATGCTGCCATAAAACTGAACAAGGTTTGATCATCTAGTCATGTTAATACTCATTAATATAACACTGTTATGTTCTTTGTGTGATAGTTATGTAATCTCAACTCTTTACCAACAATATTCAGATTTCAGAACAAAAAATGAACCAAAATCAATATGACAGCTGTCTTTAAATCTTCCATAAATTTTGTATTTGTATTCTATTAAAAAATCAGGGAGTGGGATTTCGACTGATCCTGATATAGCTTAATGAAAGCAATGCATTCAGTTAATTACCTTATTTAATACACTATTTGAGTGTGTTTTTTAAATAACTGATTTTTGCACCCTGTTGTTCTTTTCTGGTTTTATGCTTTATAATCTATTCTTACAGTTTTCTCTTCAGGAGTTCTGCACTATATGCTTTGTTTTCTTGTTTGTATTAACTCAGCAGGTGGCTCTCCAAACTATGCATATGCAAAATTTGTATAACATTTAAAGCACAGCTGGATATGGTCCCTCTTCACTGTTACATGATACAGTTCCATTTTACATGATTGGGACAATAATTCCGGTTTTTTTGTTGTTTTGATTTTTTTATGAGAAAAGAGAGAGAAAATGCACCACAGAACAGCATTATGGAAAAGATTAAATAAGAGAGCTGTGATTAGTAAATATGACTGCATAACTTTTTTCTTGAGGGAGTTAGATTGCACACTGAAGTATCCCGTTAGAGAAGCTGCCTCCTGTATAGAAGGAAGCCTCTAGAAAGATACTGTTGTAGAAACTGTAGTTTATTTGTGCAGAAATAATATTTGAAAAATTCCAGTTTTAACCTAATTAGACAGCACAAAATTCTGAGTCTTTGCAAAGATAAAGGTCTTTTAAGCTTTAGTATTCAGGAATTGCTTTGAGTCTGTGTGGTTTAAAAAAAGATTTGAATTCCAATTGCAGTTACCTAGCGGAATATGGCCTTCTATAGATCCTTCTCTCCATTTCTTCCCATCTCTGTCTCCAGACTACATCTTTTTAAAGTGAAACCAGTTAATGATACAATTTCTATTATTTCTCTCCCCAAGGAAATCTAACAAATATTTTATATAACATGCATTTTTAAATAAGTTTACTCAGCCCAGTAAACAAATAATTTTAAAAATCCAACAAAAAAAGCCCATTCAGTTACTTTGGAATGGTCTTTCATTATCTGTATATTTCCTTCAAATATTATTAAAAGACAGTAATAAGTATAATTATTACAATTCTTTGATGCCTTAGGACTTCAGTAGTTTATACTATAGCAGTTGTTAGCTGATGAATCTTCCCAAGAAAAATGGCAAACCAACCGTCTTCCTTTGTGAAAGATGAAATGTTCTCAATAACCGTAGAATATGGTCATCAGATGTTAGAACTTAATCAGAGAGAAAAGTAGCATAATGTCATTCATTCATATTTGTGAACATCAATCTTTGCTACAGATGTGCATTTCATTTGCACGGAGACAATATGGCCCAGAAAACAAGGGCAGATAATAGTTCTGTTTTTTTCACTAGCATTTTTCTATCACAGTCTCTTGAGTCTGGAATCTCCATGATTCTTATTCTCACGCTCTTTGCTAAGGGGTAGGATTATGACTTTGCATAGACTGGTGTTCATATTGCTCATCTTAGATTATTGAGTCTTCTACAGATTCTTAGATTCCTGGCATGAACATCCTATCCAGCTCTTCTTTTACTCCATTTCTTAGAGAAAAGAGACTTACTAGAGGCATGAATTAAGCGGTAACTTGAATTGTAGATGATAGTTCTCTGCTCTGTTGAGAACTTTCGCAAATGCTTCTGTTGTGAAAAACTTGACACATTTTTAATTTTGAATACAAGCATTGTATTGTTGTTAGTAGAAATCCTGTCTTCTCTATATTTCTGTTTGTATTTGTTTCTTCAAATCTTTTACATACCCACATATCTAGTTCATATGATTCTTAGGTGGTCATAAACTCAACTCTACCAGCTTCAAATTATATCATTTTATGTTTGGCTTTCTAACGTTACTAACACAGTGACACGTTGTCACGACCTAAAGGGTTACCTGGCCTGAGGGTGTGTAGAGATCATGACTGTGGGTTCACAGAATTCAGTAATACACAAAAAAATGGAGGCTTTATGTTCTAAATTTCTCTACTTTATTGCAGAATACCACAAATACCACAAAAATCTCCATTAGCAAGTAAACTACCACAAAGTCACTACTAGCAAGTATATCTGTGATTAACAAAGCCAATAGATATGATCTGTTATAGCTGACAGAAACAATCCATGTCATGGAGTCTGGAGTCAGCCTGGCATCCCCAGTGCGAGTTCAAGATCTCCTAGAAAGTTTTTGCAGAGAGTTCAACCTGTTTAGGAAAGGAAAAATCTGTGCAACATGGTAAATTCTCAGAGAGAGAGGCTGCATTTTGGACATTTTATCTCAGAGACATAAGAGGGTGTAAGACATCACAAGCAGCTAATAGATGCTGTTCATTTTGATTTTTCACCTGTAACAGCTCATAAATTATGATTTTTTTTGGTTCTTTCAGACCAATTTTATTTTCCCAGATTGTTCTCACTTTTTCAGATGGTAAGTTGCCATTATAGTTTGTTGGTTTTGAGCTTATCGATGGTATCTCAGAATGTGTCCAGTTTCTAAGTACCCCAACCATACTTCAAAGAGGCCAGCTGCACTTTTCAAGGATGTTTCTGGTTTGAAGGCCTAGTTCCCAGGTTCACAGCTCCCAGGCTGACAGGCAATTTTTCACCAGACATTTTCTTCTGTTCAGTAATTTTCCCTTTCTAACCAGGCAACCTTTACATGTTCACCAATGATCAGTTTAAAATCTGAAAAGTCTCATTGCTTTCTCTTTAACTGTCCATTTGTCTTCTTCTCTAACATAGATGTGGCACTTAAAGACACATTTTTTCAGTGGACTTAGCAGTGTTAGGTTTACAGTTGAACTCAGTGATCTTAAAGGTCTTTCACAACATAAATGATTTTGTGAATCTATGATTCTATCTTTTGTTTCATCAGTGGGGAGGGTACAAGAGGAAAAGAGCAAGGTAGCTTCCCCAATGATATTGTTGTGGTCTTCTTGATGAAATCGAGCACGCTGTCTTGGAACAGGAAATCTTAAGGAATTTGGTATCCACGACACTTATTACAAGCTCTCTTGTATACCACACATTACCTAGACTGTGCTGTTTGTTAGAGTGAGTAGGATTCCTCCCACCTTATTAGACATATGAATGTTTAATCTGAAATAGTAAGGGTGGCTTCTACGCAGTCAAATGAGAGAGGTAAACAAACCTGGAGAGAGACTTGTTCCATCGTATGATGTATATCATTACTAAATGGAACAGTTGAATCACTTTCTGGTGATGTGTGTCCTTTCATTGAATATAGAGTAAACTTAGTGTGATTTTCAGACAGCTAGAATCTTCTGGTTCTGATATAACTTCGATTTGGGGCATAACATACCTTTTCTGTCTCCCTGTCTTTGTGTCATCTTTCAGGTTCTCTGCTGTGGTTTTTGCTATTCTGCAACTCCCAGTCAAACTCCCCTTGTTAAATTACAGTGCTACTGTCCATTCTTTATCATCTTTTTGCCCATCCTTCGGTTGCTCAGAAAATTGTCATTTACTTGTTAAAAGACAAATTGAGGTCTCACTGAGTTTTTTGTTCCACATGCCTATTATGGTTGGGTATCCTATCAGACACTCAGATCCTTATTGGGATACTTATCTCTAAGTTCTTCTCCTTATCTGCATGTGATTTCTCAGTAGCAATGCAATCTGGCTGCCACCCAGATCAAAAAGAAGAGAATTTTCTGCCCATCTGTCAGGTGGAGCAAGGTTCAGTTTGCATCTGAGCTTTTTTTGTGAGAACCATCTAATATGAAGGTTATGTATCCAAGCTAACATATACACTGTAAAATCCATTGCAGGAAAAGTATCAAAAATAGACAACTAGAAGCAACATTGTGGAATTCTGGGAAGATAAAAAGAAAAGAATATTAAAATAAATTGAAAAATGTATACAAATAAGCAACCAGGACAATTTGAAAAATGCAGTAAAAGTAGACCAAGCCTTACCTAAGTATTAAACTATACAATACAGGAAGAGTTCACTGAATGTGTGCCCTGAGGACAATGGATCAAAAGATCTGCATTGCATTTAGAGCTTTTACAAACTTTTACTTCTATCTGTTGATGAGTCCAGATGATTGGTGGACCTAGTGGAATTATTGAAAATAATAGCCTATTTTTTTCCTAAACATTTAATACCATATATTGTTTATTGTATTATATGTCATAAAAATTTAATTATATTACGTTTCATAGATTAAATTTAGCTATCAAAGTATAGATGATATATATTTGAATAAGATTGTTTTTCTAAGTAATTTTGAGACAGTATCTTGCACTAAAGTTTATCTGTTGTTAATCGTACTTGTAAATCTTACTATTATTTATGATTGGTATTTATTGAAAACCAAAATCCACTTTTTGGTGACTAACAAACAAGTTTCTAGCCTAGAGAGTAATTGTGTAGGACAAGCTGTCATAGTAACTTCTAAATGATAGCTTTGTCTTGAAGTCATTTAAGAGCTTGAATCCTTTGTGTAGGCCATAAATAGTAGCACTAAATGTTGGTTTGTGATGTGGCTGTGAAGGGGTCAGTTAGCACATCTATTCATTTCAAATTGCTTCCACTGACACCAGACCTGTCCCTTCGTCACCACAGAGGGAGATGAAGAGGAATAATGAATGAACTAAAAATAGAGTGAATCTATTTGAGGATGACCCGATAGAAAGTCATAGAGAAGAAAGGCAGAGGAAACCATCTGGATATTTTCTGAACAGTAACCTAGGGTGACATCTTGCCTCTGTTGAAGGCAAGGAATCTTTCCACTGTCCTCAGAAGTTCCTCTTTCTTTTCTCAGTTTTTGAATGCTGCTTCTCATTATTTTTCTCCTCATTGCTACTAATTTGATCTTTACCCTCAAAATGCAAAATTAAACAGAAGCCTGAGCTTTCCTAATAAGAAAATACAAGATTTTAAGTTCATCAGAGTGCAAATACATGTTCCTATGAAGAACTTAAGAAAAAGTATTGTGAAAAATCTATAAATTAAATATTTTTTTACCCCACTGTTACTAAAATGGAAGGACACAACAGTCACGATGAATGGGCAGAGAGGTTTGATTTCAAATATGATATATTTTGGAAATCATAAATAAATCTAAAGCAAAGAAAGAAGCTTGAGAAGTTAAAATCTGATTTATCTTTATAACATTATTTAATCCTACTGAGAGTAAGAAGAAAGGGGAAATTAAATTTTTATTTATGGTGTAAAAGTTAGTGAAAAAGGAAAAACCTCCTGCATAATTTCAGTTCAGAATAATTAAATATTGGAAAAGCTCTGATTTCCAACAAATATTATAACGTAGCACTTTGAACCTTTATTACGTACAGATTTCTGGCAAGTATGTGAATAAGATGTGAAATTGAGAGGAAGCACCAGAGGATGAAGGCAGGAACACCTGTTTCAGAATGTGTTGGCAATCCTGCCAGAAATGATTTCTTAATCAGAGCTGGTTTTGTCACTAGTAACATTAAATACTCTCAGGCTGAGTGTATGGTCGGAGTACTGACTAAAATAAAGATTATTGCATCAAACCCCAAGAAACTGGTCATGAAATAGCATCTGAAAAATGTCGGGGGAATCAAGTCGAATCTGGCAGCGCAGCAGAGAAGAGGCTGCCATGGCTCCCTGCCCTTGGGTCCATGCTGAGAAAAGGGGAAAGATCACATCCTTCCACCTGGTGCAGGCCAGGATACTGCTAGCTTACACTGTCATTTAAGCAGGAATAGTCTTTTAGTTTTTGTTAAATCTGAAGTTATTCACTCTTGTAGTATGTCACATCCTTCAGGATAAAGAAAAGGCCAGAGAACTGATGTTGGGAAGGGGAGAAAGATGGAAAAAAAATCTGAACATACTGCCCAGGATATCATTCTGTCTCAGAACTTCTTTTTTAGCATTCCTTTTCAAGCAACATTATTTTTCCAGCTCCACTTTTGCTATATTCTCGAGAAGTGCTCAATGGCAAATTCATTCATGTATGTTACTGAAACTTAGGAATCAAAATGAGAATAATCTAAGAGCATAGAAAGAGAAATCCCTGAAGGTTTAAAACATAGCTAAAAGCACAGCTATAATTTTGCACTACGGTGTTCCAGCATACTGCAAGTCTAGGCAGTCATTGGGAAAAATGTGGGAGGAAAGCATTTATAATTTTTTGGAAGAATAGGACAAAATTTTCTAAATACTTTGAAGTGTGCACATATTTTTGTGGTGACTGCAAGGCTATGAAGCAGCTCCAGTGCAACCAAGTTTTTCCTCCAAGCACTAATATTTCTCATGTGACACTCACAGGAATAAATTGGGCCCAAAGTGTCAGCTTAAGTGTTTGTGGATAACATGGGAAATTTAAGAAATATAAAACCTCTCAAACCATGGGAAAGAGAGCCTGACTCTCAGGCAATGTATTTGATCTTTAATATTGCTTTACTGTGCATCTAGAGCAAACACTATCTTTTTTTCTCTTGACTCTGAAGAATTTTTCAACAGCAGCAAGCTGCTATTACTGCTTCTAAACACCTACATAATAATCACAATGATAAAAAAAAGAGCACAGGATCTATTCTCCCTTCCTCTAGAGAACTTAATTTATCTGACAGCAGGGAAGTGTAGAATCAACTGTAGAGTTAGCAAAAGTTTAACTGTCTGACTCGGAATGGAAAGTTGCTATTAACTACTTGACAATAAAGAAAGAGAGCGAGCACCCCATCGGCACCCAAGCCCTTCAGTTTTAGAAATTGATCCCACAGCAAGCATGCACTTGATTTTAAAAGATGACCTCTGCTCCATGATCTGCAGGAATGAAAAAGAAAACAAAGCAACTGCTCAGGCAGTGTACTTAGAGGAAAAAATATATTCTGGTCCAAAATCAGTTAACAAGTTTAATTGTGGAGATAAGCAAGGAACGATCTGAGCATGGCCTAAACTAGTGTAGTTTTCTCATCCACCTGCACTTCAATATTTCTATCGTTATTTCTCAATTTTAATATGAATTTCTTTCCTTCCCATTTATAATTTCTTTAGTTATGATAGTTTTAGAGAACTGGGAAGGAAAAAGACTTGAAAGCTAGGAAAGTAATTTACACTGGCAGGATTTGAGGTGAGATTTTGTTGCACTAACAACTATATACAAGATCATACTATATGCACACTTTTCAGAGCAAAAACATGTTTCCAAAAGAACTGAAAGGACTGTCAGTTGGAACTTTAAAAAATATACTGGAAATTCTGGTTGTATATATACTTTGAGAAACAATCCAGAATTAGCAGAGAAGAGCTACATGATTTATTAGATCTTTTTTTCATCTTCATTTCACTGAGACTTGACTTACTTGTGGACTATTCATGAACTGCATGAGCAGAAGGTAGTAAAGGACTCCGAGGTATAATACATTTAAACTCATGCATCCTGCCACCATGAATGAAGAAGGTGTGTTGTAAATTAAGTCATGTGGTGGCCAAGTTCAGCAAAGCACTCTAGGTGTCCTTCAGTTTGTGTCCTTCAGTTTGTGCAGATATTAAAACTGATGTTTCTCAGCAGTGTGGGAAAATGGCAATGGGATTGTCAAAATGGATATCAAGGTTACGTAAATATGTAATCACCCAGGTCTGCCCAAAATCCTGTTGGAGGCAATGAAAATAATTCTATTTATTTACAAGAGCCTATTGAATTTTAAACTATTAGAATCATAACTGCATATGGTTCCCTGCCTTTGGAAGTTCTTACTCAGGTACCAGGCAAATCTCTGACATCAAAAAGAGTTTGCCTGAGTAAAGACTGTGTTAAGTGCTATAAGAATGCAAAATTTTAAGATCTATATTATCACTAAAAAGCATAATATCCATGTTATTGACATTCATCCCCACTAAGAGGAGTTAGCTTGCCAGTTTTCTGTGTTAAAACAAAAAGAATAAAAAATGTATCCATAGTAAACCCAGTCTTCTAAAAACACAGTACAATAAAGCAAAAGTGCATACTAATAATGTCCAAGAATTGTCAAAAAGAAAAGTATCCTGGCCCAATATTACAATCTTATCTTGAACAAAGAAGCAAATGTGATGCAGTGCAATTACTATAATGTTGTCTTCATTATTTACTACTAAAGGCTATGCATCTTCTTTTTAATCACAAATATAATCTCTGGATCAGCAAAACTGGAATATATTGGTTATTTTTCTTTCCTGTGGATAAATTGTTGATAAACATTGGTAACCTAACAGCCATATTTTTAGATTTCTACTAACTTCATAAATGAGGGAAATTTTTCAGTTAAATAAATTTTTAAAAGCAGAACAAAAAAAAAGTGCAAGTGGCAATCCTTTAGTAGCCAGGGGTCTGTGGTTGGCTTCTCAGTTTAACTGTAATGAATCTTTGGGGGTTTTATCTAGGTTTTTAAATGGCCTTTTTTTTTTTTTTTTTCCCCAATGTTATAATCTTTTACATTAAGTACTTCAAATGTTAGAGTGAGGATTAATCAGTGGGACTTTTTTTCTCTGTCCATATGATACAACAAAGGGAATGGTAGGGCAGTGCACTCTTTAACGAGTACACAGGTTTTAAACATGCTGAGACAGAACAGTTTGACTATTGGCACCACTTCTTGGCTTAGCAATTACACAGTCGTAATTCTCAGGATGATACTGGGGCTTTGGCAGAGCTGTGCAGTACAGAGACCTGCAGACGTTGCAGAGGACATGACCTTGCCATGGATCACCTCATCTTTCATTGTAGGAGCTAACGCATACAAGCAGAGGTGATAGCCTACATGTTAGATGCGTAATTGTTTAGCTGAATGATGGCAGTGTAATGTCCACAATTCTTCTATGATGCATACGGTTAAAATAAAGAGTAACACAATAAATGGGCACATATAGAACATAGAGAGAATGAGAGCTTTTTTTGGTTACTGTCAGCAACAGCATTTATTTTACTGGTTAGATATGAATTATAAAGCAGAGAGTGGCAGCCATGTTTTAAAGGTTGAGGGGAACATGATAAGATGAAAACCTGTGGTAGACCATTTGGGATAGATAGCACAGCATTTCTAAGAATTCAGTGTCTATTTTTTCCATTCTTCTGCTGGTAACTAAGTGACTATTAAATCAACAACAAGAAGAGACCATTCAATCACAGAAAAAGTTTAGATTAAAAAGTGTATATGGAGATGTAATCCTGAAGATATAGAGTAGATGAAGAGAGTGGGAAAGGCAGAGAAGGAAATACCTTACCAATATCCTTGAACATGTACTGCTGCATTCTGAACTCAAATATATTTAGTACATGCAACAGAAAGGCAGAAGTAGTCACAGTAATCACAATTCACAGTGATTGAAACAGAAAAATCTTTAGGACACTCAGAGCTGGGGTTTGGCAAGTAAAAATTATACTGTAAGAAAGACTGAGTGATGAGTTGTATGCCATAGGATAGTGAAGGAAGAATCATATTAATTTAAATCTCTTTATGTGTGTTTCTAACAGCTTTCGTGATGGAATTTTTAAAGCTTCCTGTTTACAATCAAATTACAATCCATATTAATTTTCACATTTGCAATAACTTTGTGGATTTTTTTTCTTTGCTTATTTCTTCTACAATTAGAGAAGAAAATGTCAGTATTTAGTCCATGTTATTTTTGGATTCTCATGACCATTTTCTCTGGTGATGGGTTCATAACACAAAGGGTGTTTCTTTTTAGCTGAAAACATGCTGTTTAAAATAACATTTTTAGCACAGATATGTAACATGTTTTTCTGTCTGGAAATTTATATCAGTGTGCAAACTGTTGATCTTACTAAGAAAAATATGTTGATACTAAAGCAAATGTATGTTAGTGCACAGACAGCATTGCTTTGCTTCTAGTATGCTTGCAATGTATAGAACATTCCTCTTCCTGCAGTGTCCACTTATCTGTAAAAATCCATCTTTCAGCTACCATTTCATTATTTTTCTGCCCCAGATGCATGCACATTATTCCTTCTTTGACTCAAACAGAATTCTTTTGTCAGTCCTTTTAATCATTCCTTCATCTTTTTTTTTCTTTAATGACATATATCCTTGTCATGCTACAGAGTTCCTAGGAGACCAGGAGAGCCAAAATTTGAAATTTTTAATCACAAATGGGCCTTTTAGTTGTTTATCTATTTATATATTAACATGCATACACATGTATGGATAAATCCGTATAGACAGGTATATATATTTGTCTCCCCGAGGTCTTTGGTTTCATGAACGGTACACTTCTTTCAGAAACTTAGGTTACAGACTTGAAATGGGTTTATAGATGCCTGAATATCCTTATATACAAGGTTCCATGTATAATATTGCAGATAGTCAGGTTCTACACATACGGGTTTTCATAGATTTATTTTTGATCCTTTCTCAAGAAAATGTATTGTTTCCTCTGTTCATATAAGGTTCCATTGAGACATAATATTGCATGTCATTTGTATTTCCCCTTATCAGCAGAATGCAGTTTGACTGAGCTGGAAAGATACTTCTCCCAATAGGAAACTGAAGAAAAAATAAACCCAAACCATGATTTTTGATTCAATTCTCAGATTACATAAATTAAATATCTAAATTGTGATTTTAGTATCAGCTGATTGTGAGTTGGATGAGATTCAAAGATATACATTCTTGAATTTTGCAGGTGGAGTTAGAAAATGAAATTATTAAAAATTACTGTTACAATAGCTAGCTAATTCTTCTGCAAAAATGCAATTTTTTTTCAGTGTGTTATGTAGATTACAGCATCTATGGGACTCAAGTCAGAAAAGGTATTTGCAAAATGTTTTTCAGTTTCTATTTCACATCATGGGCTATTACATTTCTGTATATTTAATTCAAATGCAATGGGAATGCAGAAGCTAGAACTGTAAGTTGTCACTGATAAGATCCTAACCCCAGTTTGAAATACTCCGAAACCTGCAGTGGTTTTAACGTATGTGCAAATTCCCTGGTTTCAATCAATCTCTGCTTAGCATTCTGCAAAAATCAGTGCAGGCTCACATTGCACTGTAGTCACCAAACAATAGTGAGAAGCACTGGGTGGCCACTGAAAAATCACTTTTTCAGTTATAACAAAGAGGAAATGTGTCTGGATGAAAATCAAATCAATGCAAAGAAAACCAAAAAACCTGTTAATATTATATCATCACTCCACTACAAGGGTCACTCATGATAAGGTAACGAGGTTTAGTCTCAAAAGGAAAACATCTGTTTCCCTGCTCATTATTCACCAGCAAATGAAAACGAAGAATTTAATCCTAAATTAGTGAAAGAGAAACTAGAAGTCTGAGAAAAAGGGAGAGTTTAGAAATATATTTGAAATAGATTTTGATCAGAGAACAAATTATGAAAAATACCTTTGAATATAATATTTACACTGTTTACCAAAAAAAGAGAATATGCCACTTAAAACAAAAATGAAGGGGGTTTTAAAGACCTTACTTTCTCTGAGGAAAATGTATAGCTACTACAATAATTATAAGGAGGTAATATTTGAGTTTTATTTAAAAACTTTGAAAAATCTTGATAAAGAAAATGTTTTTCTGCAATAGTGTAGGAAAGATATGCAGGAAAAAAACTAATGAAGAGGAATGGAAATAGACATGGACAGCAGGTGTCTCATTTTAGGCAGGTGGTGTTAGAAAATGAAATTATTACAAATTGCTGTTACAATAGTGTCTAAGACAGGCAAGCTATAAAAAGATCTATGGTAAAGAAAGATGATTCTTGGAGGAAATATTGACTATCATACTTCAGCACTTTAGATCCTAAAATGGAAGGAAATATGCAAGGATATTCTTTCCTGCTCCAGTGAAAACAGTTGTGGAACAGTAAAATGAATCGGCGCTACTCTTACTGAGTTTAGCTAGAAGTTTTGCTTTCGCTGTATGAAGAAAAGTGGTTATCCAGGAAAAAACTTCTTAATTTAATGAAGTCAAGGAAATGTAATAATTTAAGCAAAACTCCTTCTGTCCAGAAAATAGGGAAAACAGTCCAGACTCCTGGGAGCATCATATGGTACACGCTGGCACAGACATTTGAACAAACTGATCTGCTGGAAAGAGAAATTGTAGCAGCAGCCACCATAAATTTAATTGTAGCACGGGAACCAGACGAAACCAATAAGGTACCCAAACCAGACAATATTTATTGAACCTTCTTGTGTTCACTTTTAGAGTGTTAATGTCAGTGTACAAATTGGGAGTATGAGAAAGTCCCTCTCCTAAGGAGTTTACAGTCTAAATATATAAGGTAGCAAAGTATTATATCTACCCCTACTTTACTGTTAGGAATTGGAGGCACTGCACTCCCCACAACCCAAACTCTGAGCCTGAGCAGCATCAAAACATATATCTGAGGGCGTGATCTACACAACTTCTTCTTCAACTGTGCCTAAACCCAAAAAAATGGCAACATCTCTAGTCCAACAGTGTGAGGTTCTGAACATATGGCGAAAGCTTTCTGGTCTGAAAATACTGGTTCCTATGAACCATCTATCCCATTTTCTGTACAAATTGGCCCCGAGGCAGTACACTCCTAAACAGTGTCATAAAACCAGGCTCATTCAGGACCACAGGAAGAGAGAATAAGAGCTGTTCTTCATAGCCCACCTAGTAATTTGGCTGGTGACACCCTAGGAAGTAAGAGTTTCCTCACCTCCCTGTGAAACCAGGGTTGTGCCATTCAAGGTGACATCCAAAGACTCTTCCAGAGGATAAGGAGTGCTGACCCATTCCACACCTCCTGAGAAAACTGTCCTGCTGCCTGGCAGAAACGCAAAAGCCACATTGCCAGCCATAGGAGACCAGGCTTAGCAGACAGAGGCTGCGCTAAGCTTCAGGTCTTGGTCCATATCCACTTCATGCCCCACTTCTGTTAATGCTTGCATGACATTAAACGCAGTC
>NW_009605423.1:377-946 GCF_000690535.1 Cariama cristata | reverse complement strand
GGATGCTCCGTGGCCGTAGCCCCCCGTCTCCTCCGTGAGATTGCTGTCCGTGTGGGTCGTGTCTTGTGATGTGGGGAGAAAATGGGCGTACTGGGCTTGCTGGGGGCTTTTTAGGCAGGGCTGAGGGCGTGTTTAGGCAGGACTGGGGGATTAGGCAGGACTAAGCAATGCGCAACCTCTTCTTGCTATGATGTTGAAGCGCAGGGAGGGAAGACTTGCTGGGTGTACTGGTTTTGAGTTGGTTTTCTTCATACCATCCAGCATGCTGCTGGGCTCTCCAGCCGTGGCCCCAACAGTGCTGGCAGCACTGGGATGGCGTTGCCACTGGTTGTCGTTGCCATTGCTGGGTGAGCTGGGCCATTTTTTACCGCTTTCCTTCATTTATTAAACAATTTTTATCTCGACCCACAAGTTTTCTTGCTTTTTCTCTTCCTTTCTGTACTGGGTTTGGCTGGGATAGAGTTAAATTCTTCCCCGCAGCTTGCGGATGATAACGGAGGAATGCCTTCTCGCACAGCATCAAGGCCTTTTCTGCCTCTCACCCTCCCGAGCCCCCGGGGCGGGGGGGG
>NW_009605423.1:0-265 GCF_000690535.1 Cariama cristata | reverse complement strand
CCGGTTAGTGACCTCCAGGTGATCTCCTGATGCTCCTCATGGTCTTCAAAGGGTTGCGGGTCCGTATCCTTCCCCATCTCTCCTGGAGGCTCTCAGGTTATAGCTCTCCAGGCCCCTCTGCTACCTGAAATCAGGGAATCGGTTGGAAAAAGACCCGTAAGACCATCAAGTCCAACCGTTAAATGAAACGCTGAAGGCAACGGAGGGCGACCGCAAGCCCTGTGGGTGCCCGGACCCTGGGAACCCCGAGCTCTGGTCCATAAGC
>NW_009605422.1:0-17936 GCF_000690535.1 Cariama cristata | reverse complement strand
CGGGCAGGCTGTCAGCCGGGCTGGCAGCCCTCTGTGCACATGTATACACACACGTATGTAGAAAAATAATAATTCACACGAATAATATTACAGGGCCTGGGAAAATAAATTGCTATCTACAGAAAACAGCCCCCCTCCCCCCGTTGATTTCCTCCTTCCTGTACCTACAAAAATAGCACCCGTGCGAGGTCGCATGAATAAGAGGCTGATAGCGCTTGCATTTACTTCTTGTTCATGTTTTCTGGGCTTTACAAGGTGGATTTGATTTTGATTTTGATTTTTCTTTCCCTGAAATGCTTTTTGTTCAGCCAGGCGAATTTAAAGCAGTAGGGATGTCTGGAATGACAGAAATGCTGCTTCCTAAGAGCAGTGGGGAAAAGGCTTTCTGGGGATTTATATTAAGTTGTAGGGTTAATTTATTGAACTAGGTCTGTATTTGCCAAGAACTGATCTATGTTTTTTTCAAGATAAAATGCATTAAAAACAGCATTAACATACTGCATCCATTATTTCAACAGCTAAATTCTCTTGAATGTAATGGGAGTAAAAAGCAGACCCAAACAACTCAGAAAAAAAAAAAAAGAGACTGGTGGGGCAACTAATTTCTCGATTGATTTGGGTCAATTTAGCTGCACTCCTGTCTAGGAGGTTTCATGCAATCTGACAGATCTGAAAGAGGTAAGATAGTCCTAAAGAAGGTGGATTAGCACGGTTTGTACACAAGTTTTAGTTCCGTTTGCCTAAAGAGGTGACTCACTTGGTCATCGATCAGCACTCCCCTGACTGGGGTTGCGTGGCAGCCAGGAACCTGTGTGCATCTGAGGATCAGTTTAAGACTCCCTGAATATTTTCTCATGTTTTCTGTTCCAATGTTTTACTTCTTTGCTGTAGCTCTACTGTAACTTTGCTTGGAAAGAGTAGTTGCTTGTTCATCAGCTTGCTTTGAGAACTGCTGTTCTCCAATGGCACGTGATTATATTGATTTAGGGTTTGATGTTTGAATTTCCATCCATGTTGGTGGAGCTGTTTGCACAAGCATTGCAGGACCGAGTTCTCACTGTATGTGTACACCAGCCAGTTTTTTTCCATCCTTATACTGGAAACTGTTGCTGTGGCTGCCATGTGGGGACTGGCAGATTGGCATGATCTGGACATAAACATCTGAGAGTGGTCTCTCTAAATAAGCAGTCGATGAGTCAGGCTTAAATCACCTCTCCAACATTTGACAGGACGCTGGCTAATATTCCCACTGAAAGTGGACTAATGAGAGGTTTACAGGATACTATGACCATTGGCGGCAACTTACTCACTGTTCATCCACTCCTTGAGTGCTAGTCTGTGGGAGTGCCAGGTCACACTTGCTTCTTGCACCAAACATCAGCTTAGTGCGCTAATGCTGTGCAAAAATTCTGATGATGTATATTTTCTTAAATCCTTTTCCTTCAGCCTTGGCCTGCAGTGGTGTTATAACAGGAGCCACAGCAATCAATTATGGAACTCTGTTTTCTAATCATGACTTCTATTGAGAGATAAAGAACAAAGATGCTATGTTTATTTAAGTATCACCAGCAATTTCACATGGATTACAGGAAGTAGGGATGTGTGTGGAGTTATTTTGTTTACAAGTGTTTGTCTGCCTCCAGCCTTTAATAAGCATGCTTTCGTATGGCTAAATTAATTAGTAAAATAAATATGTAATAGAAAATCTAAGAAATGAAAAGCACCCAATTATGTTTTAAAAGCAATATGTCTAAAAAGAATGCTATCAAAGGTTTTCAAGAAACAAGGAAAAATAGAATGGTATAACTATGAATGTCTTTTATGGTTTTGCGTATTTTGTCTTTAATATGTTTCTTGTATTTAAGTTTACTAAATCATTTCAGTGTAATTTCTTTAGCACCAATAGACATGTGCAAATACTTTACTTTTAGTTTTTTACAGCAAAAAGATAATATTTCACAAGTATGTTTACTAAAAAAGTAACAATAATACTGTCTACTTGCATTTTAGTACCTTCCTGTATGTTTTATTATAAACCTGAGAGTCTAATACAGAAATCCTTTCATTTGAGATTGGCCTTGCTGTTTAACCCTGCTATTTATGGCATAACAGTGAGTTTTGGTTTTCTTGCAAACAGGTTAAAACTGAAAAGCTTAGATGTTGTTCAAGTGCCACAGACCCACACAATTCAGTCATAAGGGATCACTATTCCTTCCATGTGATCAGATCAGATAGCATAATACCCATTTCATGTTTAATATCCAGTCTTGATATAAAAGAATCAAAAGATGAAAAATACACCATTTCTTTAGGTAGTTTGTTCCAATCATGAACCATCTTTGGTGTCAAAATAATAACAGAAAATGTCTGTGCACTTTTTAATCTGAAGATCTCTAACTGTAGCTCCAAGCCATTGCTTTATATTATCACCTTCCCAGATAGATTAAAGATATGTTTTGCCCAAAAACATACTTTCTTATTCTAATTAAGTCACTTCTCAGTAATCTTTTTTTTTTGGATAAGCTAAACAAAGTGATGTCTTGCAATTTCTCACTGAAAGGCATTTTCATTAGGCTCAAGGAAGTTTAGATTTAAATATTTTTCTTTACTTTTCACAAATTTTCATCAGTGAGTACAATACTCATGCTTAACATTCACAATGGAAACATTTTCACAATGTGTGATAATGAATCCCAATTGCCAAGAAGGTTTCAAGATCTATTCGTTACCCAGTTCTTAAGCTATTTCAAGTACATTTCATTGGCTTTTCATTGACTTTCATCCTTACTTTTTAAATTCAAATGTTCTGGGCTACGAGAGCTGATGCCATATGAAAGTCTAGGTCTGTTCTGCCTGCATACTTCTATTTGTCAAGCAAATTTGTAATTTCCTCAAAGCAGATTTGTTTGACATGATGGCGGTACTATTTCTTCAACTGTGGGAAAACTGGTAAGAGAGAGTGACACTCACTGTACACGTGCTACATTTTTATTCAGTTAATTGAGTAATGATTAATTTAGAAAAAGGAAATGAGAATTCTTAAAGCCAAAAGAATGAGAAAGGAAATTAAATTTATCAATGAAACGTTGCCAGTATTCATTTACACTTCCCTCGTTAGTCTGCAAAGGAGGATGTGAAAAATGAGATGTCTGATTTTACCAAAATTCCAGCATATCCTGGATGACTGACGTGTGTCATACACTCTAAAGAGGCGGGTGTTCTGCCCATACAGTAAATGAAATGGGAGCCTGCTCAGAGGAGATTGTTCTGCTGGAGGAGATGCCAGATCATTCAGGGCCAGAGTTGGATATTTTGGGGACAAGGCTGAGCACAGGGCCCATGCTGGAGACGGGAAGGCAGCAGGCTGCCCTAAGCAGAGGTGGGATGCTTGCACGGTGGGGAGGGAGGAGGTGGTGCCTCACCAGAGGCAATGTGATTCCCAGGAGGGACGGCAGCCCAGCCAGCCAGTGTTGAAGGTGGGCTTTGCTCGGCTCTGGAGCTGGCTGAAGCTGTTTCCAGCACAGCCTGGAGAGCACTGGTTTCATGCTGCTGTAAGCATCAAGGAGGGAACTCCTCAGTGGGATTTGAAAACTTTCTTTCAAACCCTGTGCCACCACCGCTCCACTGTTTCTCACAGTAGCTGTTTTGGAAATGTAGAGGGGGACGATAGCTGAAAGAGCAAAGTCATGAAAATTACTTGATTGAAGAAATACTTAGAGCTTTCTCTTTGTAGTCTGTGTTGGACCTGCCTGTTACATGACAAAGTTTACATTTGTCAGGTTGAAGTAATGCGGTTATGACTTAAGGAATTCAGGACAATTCAGGATCACAGATTTTTGTATTTGTCTCTAGGAAGTACTCAAGGGAAAGCAGGGAGGAAATAGTGTTGTAATTCAGTCAGCTAAGGGAATGCAGGGGTTGAGTTGTAAAATACATTTAAATAGGTATATATTATAGTGTTATTTTAAAATCAGGAAATAATAGGTATGTTACTTCAGGTCTAAAATGTAAAAAAGATGGGTCTAATTTGGGGCTAGAACATAAAGACATAAGAAATGCACCATTTTGATGTGAAAAGCAAAGGAAGTGAAAAGGGAAGGAAAGTGTGGAAAGATGTGTATGTTTGGGAGCATGAGGCTATAAGCTGGCCTTTGCTCAGGTGAAATACATTTAAAGTTTTCCCCTTTCCTACACATTGTGTTTTTCCTTTATCCCCAAAGGCAAGCACTTATGAGGTATTCAGATTGGATATGACAGCATGGCCACCAGGCAATGTGGCTCTTGATAGAAATAACAAGTCAATATAAATCCAGGGAGCCATCCTTTCTCTTTGTAAGCAGTTGACTCCCACATATACAGAGTAAGGCAGTGCTGCTTGTTGGGCCTGATATCATTGTTCGTAGAGCTGTGGCTTAACAGAAATAGTCCAAAACAAACTCTTGGATGGTGCAACCTTGTAATGTACAAGGTATGTGAACTGTTGGATTTGAAAGAAGAGCCTGGGATTTTGCAGTCCACAGGTAGAGTTAGATTAGTGTTGGCAGAAGAAACTGTGTCTCTAGTCTGGGTAAGGTTCTTCTCTGGAAGAGAAGGCTTTCTGGGCTGTCCAGAGAAGAGGGGTACCTGAGGTGGAAGAAAACAGCTTGGCTGTCTGTGATAGAAGGCACAGGAAGGGAAAGGCACCCTGTGGTAGAAGGCACATAGGGAAACAAACTGTGGGAATGAGACAGTAATTCCAAATGAGTAACTGATTTGAACAAATACACAAAAGGCTAAACTGTAAACCTTTTGAAAGTTGAGCTTGCTTCTGTCAAGTATCCAGTGCTGCTAATAACAAGCTCTGCTATCAAATCTTCTCAGAAGCAGTAATGGTGCATTTAGTAATGGCAATATTGAGAAGATATACTATTATGGTCCAGGCTGGGAGCCACCTCTACTATATTTTCTCTCTATGGTCCAGCATTTTTAAATTAAATTCACATCTTAGATTAAGCAATAAAAAGCAAGGAAAACAAACAAAGTGTAGCAGATGGAAAGGAACTGTGTGAAAGGGATTTGGTAGATGTAGGAACAATACTGAAGGAGGTGCAAGGAAAAACTAAAAAGCCTAATCTCATAAAAATATTTTCAGGGAAGATTTATCTACAGAGGATAAGTGAGGGCTTGCTGTATAGGAGAGCTTATGAAAGCTAGGTGAAAGTGAGCCATGCAAGATGGAATCTTACAGTGAAAACAGAGAATGAATGATAATTAAGTGATAATATTGAACTTTTCCAGAGAACTAAATAAAGGATTAATCTGAAGATTCCTCACAGCCGTGCCTCATAGCTTAGATTTTTATTTAAAATGATCGCTGTGAAGCATGCAGTAATGCCATGGCCTTCTAACACATTTTCTTTAGGCAAACATTCTCAGGTTGGCACTTTAAGCTCCAGGAGTCAAGCATTGAAGAGCACTGAGGTTTATACTGCTGTAAGTAAGAAGCCTGTCAAAATCTTGTAGTTCAATATAAACATTTAAGACTTTTCCTTTCCCTAACTGAAGTGCTGCTTGTAATAAGAAACAGAGATTATTACTTCGTGATGCAAGACTCGGGATGATGGCTTTTACCTGATCTGAAGAATGTTGGGTTTAACAAAGTAAAGCAAAAAAGCTATTAGTAGTAAATTGACAATGGATGAGATCCAAGTTCCGGAAGACGTGTCAGACTCACTGTAGCTTTGCAAGTAATTAAACCTTTTCCTTTGAGAATGTAGAGTATCCCTTTCAGGTAAGGTATTGCTATATAAAGAGAAGGAGATAGGTAAAAAGTGATAATTGGTGCAGTGTAATCTTCCTGAACAGCTGTGTGGGTGACAAGAGCTCTGGGCAAGAGACAGAGGTGAGCCCAGAGTAGTTGCTGCTGCACAGGTTTTCCCACCCTTCTGTTTGGGGTGACATCCTAAGACTTGCAGAGCCTTGCAAGGACAGCAGAGCTTGCAGGTGCTGAAAAAGCAGGTCGATCTTTCTCCATCCCCACCTTCCTGCTGCCAGACTCGTTCATTGGGCAAATGAGTTTGCTAAAGCAGCAGAAAGCCACCGGTGCCAGCAGCAAAGAGAATGATTTCCTGCTGGTTTCATGTGAGCTGCCTCACCAAGGCTTTGCCCTAGCACGAGAGCCTGTGGCTGAGAGCTGGTGAGAAAAGGTTAGGATCCCTGTTCTGTCATACCTAGCTACTTGAAATGGGAAGAAAAAAAGTTAAATGCTGTTATATCCCTTGGAAGTTGCTTGCAATACACAGACCCTTTCACTCAGGGTAAGTGACTGCGATCCATGCATCTGCACCCTGCTGTGCAGTTTAAAATCCAGAAAAAAACCTGAAGATGGTGAAAGGAGGCAGGGTAAATGACTAACTGTGTTCACCTTCCTATTCAAGCATTATTATGCTTCCAGACTTGTAATTTCAAACATCTCTCAATGTCAAAAAGTCTCTTGTGGTATTTAGGTTTATTGTATGTTCAGCCTGAGAGCTAGAAGACTTTTTTCTACTCGCAGCCATGTACAAATGTAAGCAAATAGCCAGAAGGTCTCCATAAGACAAGTTAATTCTTTGCTCAGTCTTCTGGCTTCTCTAAATTAGGAATGCCTGGCCTCAGGTTATTTTAAGAGAAAGATATTCATACTATTGAGAATGACAGTTTCCATCTCAGTTTTTAGAGGGCACCACTGTGATTGAGAGTATTGTTCTGTGTTTGTTCTGCCTCCCTTTGTTTTCCTGTACCTGCCACCTGATGGAATATATTATACTAGATTTTTTTTCGGGTAGGTATCATTATTGCTTTCTTTAGAAGCAAATCCCTGTCATGCCAATGCAGCATGGTGTGTGAGAACTTAATAGTAATAGGTAAGAATTAATTGCATGCTCTAATTGAAGTGTAGTCTATTGGCTTTCTTGCTTAGGTGAAGGAAAGATTTTCTGTTGAATTTATACTCTGCATGAGGTAATAAATACAAACATGTTTCTTCTAGTACTGCAGTATATTGTTGAGGGCTAGACTTTACCCAGCCTTTAGTGTGTGACATGGGCAGGGGATAGAGAATCGAAATGTGTGCCATACACAGCACACTCCTACACAGAGCTTGATAGTATTGCAGTGAGAGGCACTTTGCTCCCAGTTGAATTGTCTGGGATGTCTGCTGGCTTTAAAGGGATTAAAAGTAGGTAAGGCCATGGCCCACTTGCCTTTCACACAATCAGCAGGAGGTGAAACATACCGTGTGTTTTCAGGAGCACTGAGGGGTAATGGGACACTTTTGTGCCATCCTTACCCTAGGCAGTGTGATGTGTTTACCTGCTCAGGGCCAAGACTGGGACCCACTGTATGGTCATCTGTCCCCTGGGTTTACACTACAGGAAAAATTTCTTTTGATTTTGATACCTTTGCTTATTTCAAATAGAACGTAACATCACTAAATGGACTGGAAGCCTAAAACAAGCTATGACTGCCCTTAACTCTAAAAAAGATTTAAGGTGTTTGTGATAGCTACAGTAGGGGTATGGTTACCTTAGATGAAAAGAACATGCCCGGGCACACAGATGCTTTGTAGTCTTTATTAGACACAGTGCTCAATGTTGAATGCTTTCACCTACCAGATGATACCTAGCATAACTGTGTTCCTTTAAGGGCACTGTTGCTTTTAAAAGACTAACCTCTAACCCTTAAGGCTCCACTCTGCCAGTCTGATTCAAAACATTACCTAAGTTTGCTAGTGATTCCATGGAAATCCACTGACCTTGCAGAGAAAGGAACATTTAACAGAGAAAAAGAAAGCTTGATCCAGGCTTTCATTAAATACCAGTCATGTAACATGGGCTGGTCTGTATTTGTCTTTGTTGCATGTAACTAGCTGCCACTAACATCATTACGATTTCCAGGCACAGACCAACAGGGTTATGAAACCTGAGTTCCAGATATAGAGTGAAGTCCAAGGAAATTAGATGACCCATGTTGCAGACAGAATACAAGTTCAGTGTAAAATATTTATTGCTCCAAATTATCGTTGTAAGAGTAATAAAATGAAGCCATATTTGTAGGCTTCACAGTGATATATTTTTATGAGCTTAGAGCTGCTGTTTGTGTAAATTCAATAGAGAAGCTGTTTGGACTTGTTTCAGATTTCTTTAGCTACAGGGGAAGAACATTTATTCCCTACTTCACTTGTTAGAAAGAATGAAAAGCAAATCTTTTATCTGTTTACTAGAAAATATAGCTTTAATGAAACTCATTACCTTTCTGAATCTGGCTGTTTGAGTTCTATAGAGATGGAATCAGGCTGCCTAGACATTGAGAGACAGGACTGACACCAGTTCTCTATGGACCTTTTAAGAATGTACAGATGAAAACAGGTTAGATGATAGATTCAGCTGAAATACTTAACCCAAGTCATATAGTCAAGTCAGAGTATTTCAACTGAGAATGGGTTTTGCTGGAGATTGAAGGAAATAAATTTATGTGTGAAATCCTGTGTAGACCTTCCCGGTTTCCGGGCTTGATATTTTCCCCAGTTACTCAGCATCCTGGGAGCTGCCTGCTTTTGTGGGGTCCCTAAATCATCCTGGTTCCCTGGTTGTAAGAATGTCCATTAGCCAGGAATCCATCCCTCAGAATTGTTAAATACTGAACAGTAGTTGGTAGAAACCCCATTTTGAAATATCAAAATCATCAGAAAAATTGAGTGACCCTTATCTGCCTATCCATGGAGCACTATGTCTTTCATAGTGCTATCCTGACTGAAAGGCAGCTATAGTGTACTGGGTGAAAGAAGTTTTATTATATCCTCAGGACTAGTGTCATGGCCGAGTTCCTTTATGGAGTGGGAGGGGAACCCAAACCTGCTACTGTTTCATGCTCACTCTTAGAGTAACTCTTGATCATTCTGACCTAATCCAGGTCTTGATCTGATTCCTACTGGGACCAATTTCAATGTGATTTGGGTTGTTACAGGTGGTAGTGCCCTTAGGGTGTGTGCTGGGCATATAAGGAAGCCATGGTCCTGGGATCCTCATTGGAGACATCCCTACATTCCTGCAGAAGCCATATCGTATGAGCCAGTTCAATTCTTTCGAGCACAGAAAAGGAAGTTGATCTCCACTTCATCCTTCAAGAGAAAATGTAATGTTTGGATTTCCTTCTAATGGAAATTACAAATTTAAAGTAGTGTCTTATTGATTAAAAAGAAAAAATGTTTAAAAAATGGCATTTGGTACAAGAATAACCTGCAGCTTTTCTTGAAAACTCCCTTCCTCCCCTGCAGTTGTTGTCCTTGCTTCTATGGTGGGGATATGTCTCAATTTGATGATCAGTACAGAAAAAGGGAGAAAATGCATTTTACTTCAAGGATCTGAGTGTTTTTTTGGACAAAAGCTTTTTCAAAGGAAAAATGGATTGTTTTGTATCTCCCTCTATCTTTTCTTCCTCCCAACTTCTCTCCCTCAGTGAAAGAAGTGTAAGATACGTTTCATTTGTTATAAGATAGGCTTCTCAAATAGCTGTTGTATGTGAATAGTAATTAGTTTGCTCCAAGGTAGTGCTTCATAAAAACTGACAGGTTTAAAAGTCAACCCCCTTTTTAGACTCTTGTGTCTCTGTGTAAACACCTTGTAACATCTCCTTCCACCCACTGTTTCTCCATTACAGATAAGATAGCAGCATCTCAGTTCACCTAGTTCAAGAAAAGAAGAAGTGACCAGTGACACAGACTCATCACTAGCCTGCTTTAGCAGCTACCAGCAATTAAAGGTGTCTATGACTGACTAATATAAACTTTTATATCTCTCAACACAGTTACAGACCTAGAGTTTGAAAAATTCTGTATTAGAATAATTGTTTCATCTGCCTTTTTACTCCAGTTTTGCGATCCAAAGAAATTAATTTTGTCCTTATGTTGCAGCAGAGCCATAGCAAAGGAACGGTGACAAGTGAGGTAAATATACCCAAATGTCGTGAATTGCTGCTTCTGCTACTATTACCTCTGAAGAGGAGGGGCTGAGTTTCAGAGCTGTGGAATGAGCAGGAGGTAGCACATTTTCTAGGTTGGTGTTTCGGTCCATGTGTACTGGTATGTAATGGAGTACATTTCATTACTAAAATGTGCCTGGCTAACATATCTATATATAAATTATTGTACATATAAATATTTAGATTTTATGTAAATATACACATAGTGAATAATATTACTAGAAAGACATGGTTTTTTGAATTAAAAAGATTAAAACTCATTTGTTTAAAAAGCTGTCATAAAAGAATTCTTCCTGTTTGTGAGCATCAGCTCACACAGTCTTTGTTCTAAATCAAATCAAGAGAAAAGTAAGGAAAAATGAACTGGAGTTAATTAAAGTGTGTTTTTAAGCAGTCTCACTATAAAAAAGCTATTTAAAAAAGCCTCCATTAATGAGGTGCAGCTTGATTAGAAAGCTACTTTAAACCCCTTGCCTGTTTTCAGTTCTCTGGGAGAAGAGCAGAAAGAAATGCTCAGTTTCATTGTATAGAACTCATTAATAAAAGAGTGCTAAT
The DNA here is from genome assembly GCF_000690535.1 of Cariama cristata. Classification (NCBI taxonomy): domain Eukaryota; kingdom Metazoa; phylum Chordata; class Aves; order Cariamiformes; family Cariamidae; genus Cariama; species Cariama cristata. The sequence goes on along the minus strand of NW_009605422.1, from coordinate 7,382 downwards.
GCACATTGGCTACCCCGGTACGCTGTGTCTTATATAAGTCTGATTCAACTAGACAAATGACCTGTTTTTAAAAGGAGATGGAAACATTTGCAGTAAACCTCTGGGCCGTCAGATGTGCAGAGGGGATATAGCTACTGCACGAAAGATGTTTATTCAAATTCTTCAGACACAGAAGGTCAAACAAGCCTAGTTAAAAGTCAAGAAAAGAAAATCAGCATTTGGGACTAAATCCTTGTCTCAGTGCACAGGCTAAATACCTCACTTGTCCTCTTTGGATGTCAGTGGTCTCTGGGCAGCATTGCTCAGTGACTCTTGGAGCGGAGCAGAAGTAATCTGTGATGACTATACACCTGCTGTGCAGAAAAGATTGATCTATTCTCTCAGATCTGTACCTTTTCTAGTTCTAGTGGAATTCAGCTCCTTCTGATAGAAATAAGCTCCTTTGATACGAAATACCACTAGAGAAGATTCTGTATTTTTGTTGGAGGGCTGGAAAGACTCCCAGTACATTTCTTTCAACACTGTCACTAATCATAGAACAAGAAACCAATTTTATGCATTAGTGATATTTGTAGACTGGAAAAAGTGCAAATATCGTTGGTCATTTACTCAAGCAATTGCTTTACAAATCTTTTTTTTTTTCAACTTGGCTATCAGTCTAACATAATGGAACAACCTACAGCCCAGTTCTGGTCTCTTTTGCCTATTTAGTTCATTGACTACAGTGGAATTATTTCTAACTTGCTTCACCAAGCCAAGATTTTCAAATGCAGAGTTTAGAAACATGGTTTTCTTTCTAATTTGTTACAGAATCACAGAATGCTTGAGGTTCGAAGGAACTTCTAGAGGTCATCTGGTCCTCCTCCTCTGCTCAAGTAGAGCCACCTACAGCTGATTGCCCAGGACAGTGTCCAGATGGCTTTTGAATATCTCCAAGGATGGAGACTCCACAACCTCCCTGGGCAACCCGTGCCAGTGCTCGGTCACCCTCACAGTAAAAAGGTGTTTCCTGATGTTCAGAGGGAGCCTCCTGTGTTTCAGTTTGTGCCCAGTTCCTCTTGTCCTGTCACTGGGCACCACTGAAAAGAACTGAGCTCCATCTTCTTCGCGCCGTCCCTTCAGGTATTTATAGACGTTGATAAGATTCCCCTTGAGCCTTCTCTTCTCCAGACTGAACAGTTCCAGCTCTCTCAGCCTTTCCTTATAGGAGAGATGCTCCAGTCCCTTCATCATTTTAGTGGTCCCTCTCTGGATCTCCCCAGTCTGTCCATGTCTCTCTTCTACTGGGGAGCCCAGAAGTGGACACAGCACTCTAGGTGTGGCTTTACCAATGTTGAGTAGAGGGGAAGGATCACCTCCCTTGACCTGCTGGCAATACTTTGACACGCTGGCACCCCATAATGGGTGCCTGGTAGGCACTTCCTTGTTTACTTGTGGAAAGAGGCATAGAAAAATGCTGGTTTCAGTCTTTTTGTGCTCAGTTTATGCTCTGCAGCTACTGTCTCCATCATGCTGACATGTTCCTTGCATTTCTCATCTTTAAACAATGCTGAAGATAGCAGAATTTCAGGTTTTGTTGAGTCATCCCACATCTAAGGAAAAGCAGAAGGAGCATTTTCTTATACCTTTCTAAAGAACAGGAAAATCACCAAGTAGAATACTGCAATCCTTTTCTTCTACAAATACCTGCCAGTGATCCCATTTTCCGAGTTATGCTTGCATCATAGAGAGTCGTAATATGTGATCTTCGCATTTATATGGTTCTCCTTCAACTCCAGGCTTATATATACTCATATGCTTATGTGAGTTCATGACTATATGAAATCAAACAATTTCATATACCTCCTTGCTTAGCTACTTGGGATGCAGGAGGCCAGCAGTCCATAGGTTCTCTGTTAAGGTCAAGGGGCTTATCCAGTGGTGGGAGAGATTTGTGTGTTAAAAGCCCCCTGTTTGTCGTGTTTCCACTCCTTAGAATCATTCTAGAGCAACTGGGAAAGAAGGACCTTCCAGACTGGCTAAGAGAAGTCTCACCTAAACTTAAGTATTTCAATGTCGAGTACCTAGTATAAGCCAGCAATAGTCAATGCAAAAAAAGACACTCATGGAGTCTCTTCTTTCTGCACCATAGGCATGCAGCTGTAGAGAGGAATTGCCCTTTGGCTGTAGAAGGTACCTATAGAAGGAATCTATAGTACTGTCTTACTCTGCATAATCTTCAGGAATTATGCTTAGATAAACTGGAACCTAACAGAAGACTCTGCTTTTGTTCTACTCTTAAGATTCCCTATGCTGGACAAGTTGAGCTGGTTGCATACCAGTGGACAGAGAGTGCTCCACCCACTTGTGTCTGTAAGCAGGCCACCCAAAAGAATTCAAAGTGAGTTTTACCCGTACCCAAAGTGATCTCAGCTGCCTGCAAGATGCAGGCAATATAGCTTTGGGTTGCGGCACAAGAGGAAAAGGAGTAGTTCAGCTCTAGTGCCCAAAGCAGGATAAAATAAATCTGAATCATAATTCAATGATCTGATTCTTTATTTGTACCTCCTTAGTTAGAATCAAGGAATCACGATGTCCAGCTAACACTTAAATTTGCATTTCTGAACTGATATGATTCACCAGTGAAGAAATATAGGTCCTTCTTTTTCAGCTGACTGTATTTGACTTAGAGCTCTCCATCCCTCTTTCCCCAGTTCCCAGTTCCTGCAGATTACCTTGAATATCGGTGGAAAATCTTGCTGCAATTTCTGCTAGTAGCTGTATGAACATCTGCTACTGTTGTGTCAGTCTGAATTTGACCCAAAGGCATGTGTCATTCCTTGTGGCTTTTTAGGAATGCAGCATAAAAATGCAAGTATGTGAAGAGTTGCAGCAGACAGTGCAATTTACTCTACTGAGAAGAGATGCCACAAAATGTTATGAAATCCTCTTAGCCTAGTTTAATCTTTCTTCTGTGTTCTCCCACACAGTGTTGAGAACCAGTTAAGTGACATGAAGAATATTACACATTTTTTATAACAGATGGGGGACATCACTTTTATGGATTTGAACAATTCATTGAAAGTCAGGTTCTGTTAAGATTCATCATGCTGTGATTTTTCTCACATCTTGTCTAGTCTTCCTAGTCCAGGCTGATCATAGTCTAAATAGGGGACTGAGAGAGTCCTCTCACTGCTCCACCAGCTGATGTCTGGACAATCCCCCCCCTTCAGCAGAGAAAGAAGGAGATTTTGGAGAAGGAGGACAGAAGTTGTTCTCCCTCTGTGCCCAGTACTGCTGTGGATGCATGAACGAGGAGAGAGTTCAGGTGTTGCAGAAATATGTTTTCATCCTCAACATTCCCCACATTAATGGGCAGACTTGGGCAAAATGGGCATGTCCTTTTTAGACAGTGAGAACTGTCTCTGAAAGGACTTATTAAGGCTGGATCAGGGCTAGGAAGGACTGTCAGGAGGATTATAGGATGGGGCACCACAGGCCATATGTGCCAGTCCAAACAATTTGTTCCTGCCTGCCTTCTTCTATGCCACCCTCTCTCTCCAGAGACCCGTCATCCTTCCTTGTATAACCAGTCCTTTCCACTATATAACCAACTGTGTATCCATAGCATGATCAGAATGTTATGATGCATACTTGACAAGGTATGTCTTCTGTGTGCACATGTGTGTAAGTTTAAGTGACCCAAGGCTGTTTGCATACCCCATTATACCAGTGGGGTCGTGTCTGTCTCATGATAGTGGAATATGTGCTTTTGGGGAAAGTGACAGGTACATAAAACTAGACACTGTTCTTGTGACTTTGCACATATTTACAAACAGATGTGGATGATGGCAGGCATCTGCAGTTTGATTACAGGATGAGTGCATATTTGCTTACATGACAGGGATGAACCATAGTGTACAAGAGTCACATACCTTCATGAGAGCTTTGTTAACATGAAAAGTTGAACATCCCAATTCTAGGTCACTCATGACATCTAATCTTCACATCACAGGCATTTGTGTAATAACAATCACTTTCCTGAAGTGCTCTCTGAGACTGTAGATATACTTGATGAGGAAGAAGTATTGTAATTTAAGACCAGACTGGCAGTTCAGAGACTACATTGACTGGATGCCAAAGCACTTTAATCACAGGTGTAAGCAATTTTACAAATTATATGACTTCTCTGTGCCATGGGAGAAACAATGTAGTCTAGAAGAAGTCAGGAGGGAGTCAATGTGGTGGTTCCAGCTGTGTGGCACATAGTCATGGGGCAGGGCTATGAGGTTCCTTTCTATTCTTGAGTGACTCTGGACACCAATAGTTATAGCATCGGGTAGAGAAAATTTAATCCTTGGTTGGCTTGTTCAAATCCCCCCGACAACTAGCTGGTGCTGGTGCTCACAATCAGCTCATCTCTAAGACTTTCCACAAAGACACTCTCACAGTGCTTGATAGGTTGTTTACACTTAATGTACTCTATTTTTAGAACTAAGGTACTCCCTTATCCTATACAGTTAACTAAAGTTCATCTGCTAACAGGTCTTGTCAACTAAGTCCACCCCATGCCAACTGCCACAAGGAGCAACTTTTTAGGCTTGACTTATTTTATGCCGAAGTTGGTGAGAGCTGTTCCATTGTCTGATCCAAACAAACAGTGCCAAAATCTAATGTCCTTTAATACTTGCACTAAAACTCCACGAGGGTACAGCAAATCCAAATGCTATGTCTGCAAGCGTGTTTCCCAGTTTATTAATTTACTAATATATGTGTTTATACATGCACCACACATATTTGTATCGCCGTAAAGAAATACAACTGGACAACTTGATTCAATTTGCTCGCTGGTTCTATTTTCCTTGGACTTCAATGGCATTTAGTTGTGTCTCTGCTGATCAGCATGATGTTTAGCTCCATGCAGTATTATATTTTATCTTGGCTCCAAATATGTTCTCAAATTAGCATGATGATATAGATGGATTCTTGTCTCAGAGCCGTATGATTGATTTCATCTCTGATATTCTTCTCCATCAACATGCAAGGAATTAGTCCTGACATCAAAGGGCAATCTGTTTACATTGGGAGCACAAAATATCAGCGCTAAACAATGCAAAACAGATTAAAAGAGAATGGCACTGCCATTGCTTTTTGAAACAAAACAAAACACAAAACTTATTAGGAAAGACATACACTCCCTTCTCTAAAGCAATTATCTTAAATGCAGAGAACATAAGAACATCTGTAATGAGTCAAACGAAAGGTCTGTTTAGGCTGCCATGCATGTAAGCTAGTGGTCAATTTAGGATGCTAGAGATATGAATGGGGCAAGCAGGTGGTGATATACTTCCCCTCTTGCAGCCTTCCCAAAACAAAAATTCTAGAGGACGTCCAGGAAGTGGACCAGCAATAATCATGGTAAATTTAGATAGACTATAATTTCTCAGCCATTTGGAACAGATTTTAAAAGATAATAGCAGTATCACAAAATACAAAGCGTTACCAAAAATTTCAGTACAGCTTGTAAATTAATACAGAGTTAGGATATATTTTTTCAAATAGGAAAAATTCTGACACAAAGAATTGCTATCTTCCATTTTGTTTTGGAACATGAATAGTGTTGTATTTATTTTGATTCAGAAGACTGTCTTTTGTACTTGTCAATGTAAAGGATGAAAATAAATAACTAAACCAGATTTAATACTGACCTTGGCACTCCAAGTTAAAAAGTTTCTTTTTTTTCACTTTGGAGTCAGAAAAGATTTTATTTGATGACCTAAAGTTACTTACTCTGTTACACTGCTATTTTTATATAGCTTATATTAGTTTCATTTGATTGATGTGAAATAATAATAATAGCATCCCTTGAAAAAAACCCTAAGACTAAAATGGTGAATGTGAACTAGTCTGACAGAGGAAGAATACAGCAATAGGCTGGGCAATGCGTAATTCCTCTGAGTAATATATAGCCCTCTCTCCTGCCCATTGTTTATTTTGAATTGAAGACCTTTTGTGTTTGCATTCCAAACAAATAATTAAGTATCTGGTTTAATCAGGTCTTGGTACTGAATTGTTAAAGAAAATTGAGATTCTGAAGTACAAAATGTTGTAAAGGGAAATAATTCTGTAGTAGAAATGGGTGAAGTAGCTTGACAAACTGTGTTTCTTTGCATGTACTGGCTCCAGCTTCCCTGAGGAACTAAGTCTGTCTTACAGGCTTTGGGGAAAGAGAGATTCAGAAACTGGTATTTAGATTAAAAAATATCAGTTTAAAAAATAATAAAAATCTATTTTTAAAAAAGATACATTTAAATAGATAGAGAAACAATTGAAATATTTTTGGACTTGCATTAGTTGCAAATAAATTCTGCCAGGATGGATTTCCTCTGAAAGAGGTTTCAGTTTGTGTCTTTGATTTGGAGTGAGGATCAGTAAGGCTTTGCCCAAAACCAGCCTGCAATTCTTCCCCAGTATCCCATCTTTGGATATACACTGCAGGTGTAGAAAATGGAGAAATGTGCCGCACAGCTGCAGTGAGGTCAGCAACTCCCAGAAACGAGGCCTGTACTGCATGAGTGCATGCCTTGAGACCCAGGCACCTCAAAAGCTTTCTTTAGCCTTGCTGCATATGTGCCAAGGAGACACAAGTGCCATGTTTCTGTCAGTTCAGCATGTGCAGAACCGTACGTCCGATAAGCCTCCTGTCCAAAGCCTTCTGGAGGCAAAAAGAAGGAGGGGATGTCAGTACGTGGGAGCATGCCCTGAAGTCCCTTTCTCTGTTGAGTCTCTCTTGTTGAGATGCTGGGGACCTGAGGCCCCAAGTGGACAGAACACAGAATCATGGAATCATTTAGGTTGGAAAAGACACTTCAGATCATCAAGTCCAGCTGTAAATATAACACTGCCAAGTCCACCACTAAACCATGTCCCTAAGCGCCACATCTGCCCATCTTTCAAATACCACCAGGGATGGTGACTCAACCACTTCCCTGCGCAGCCTGTTCCAGTGCTTGATAACCCTTTCAGGGAAGAAGTTTTTCTTAATATCCAAGCTAAACATCCTGTGACGCAACTTGAGGCCATTTCGTCTGGTTCTATCACTTGTTACTTGGGAAAAGAGACCGCTCTCTACCTTGCTACAACCTCCTTTCAGGTGGTTGTAGAGAGTGATAAGGTCTCTCCTGAGCCTCCTTTTCTCCAGGCTGAACAACCCCAGTTCCCTCAGCTGCTCCTCTTCTTGTTCTCTAGACCTATTCTCTAGACTTGTTCTCTAGACCCTTCACCAGCTCCTTTGCCCTGCTTTGGACATGCTTTAGCACCTTGGTGTCTTTCTTGTCATGAGGGGCCCAAAAATGAACACAATATTTGGGATGCAGCTTCACCAGTGCTGAGTACAGGGGGAC
>NW_009605421.1:9246-22625 GCF_000690535.1 Cariama cristata | reverse complement strand
TGGACTTGTGCAAAGCATTTGACACTGTCCTGCACAACATCCTGGTCTCTAAATTGGAGTGACGTGTATTTGATGGATGGACCACTCGATGGGTAAGGAATTGGTTGGATGGTCACAGTCAAAGAGTTGCCGTCAACGGCTCAATGTCCAAATGGAGACCAGTGACGAGTGTTGTTCCTCAGGGGTTGGGCACCATTTAACATCTTTGTTGGTGACATGGACAGTGGGATTGAGTGCACCCTCAGCAAGTTTGCTGACAACATCAAGCTGTGTGGTACGGTTGACACACTGGAGGGAAGGGATGCCATACAGAGGGACCTTGACAGGCTTGAGAGTTGGGCCTGTGTGAATCTCATGAAGTTCAACAAAGCCAAGTGCAAGGTCCTGCACCTGGGTTGGAACAATCCCAAGCATGAATACAGGCTGGGTGGAAAATGGATTGAGAGCAGGTCTGAGGAGAAGGACTTGGGGGTGTTGCTTAATGAGCTCAACATGACCCGGCAATGTGCACTTGCAGCCCAGAAAGCCAACCATATCCTGGGCTGCATCAAGAGTGACCAGCAGGTCAAGGGAGGTGATTCTTCCCCTCTACCCTACTCTCATGAGACTCCGCCTGGATTACTGCATTCAACTCTGAGGCCCCCAATACAAGAAGGGCATGGACCTGATGGAGTAAGTCCAGAGGAGGTCCATGAAGATGATCAGAGGGCTGGAGCGCCTCTCCTATGAAGACAGGCTGAAAGAGTTGCGGTTGTTCAGCCTGGAGATGAGAAGGCTCTGGAACACATTAGAGTAGCCTTCCAGTACCTAAAGTGAGCCTACAAGAAAGCTGGAGAGGGAGTTTTTACAAGGCCATGTAGTGATAGAACAAAGGGCAATGGCTTTAAACCGGAAGAGGGATGATTTAGATCAGATATTAGGAAGGAATTCCTCATGGTGAGGGTGGTGAGGCACTGGAACAGGTTACCCAGAGAAGCTGTTGATACCCCATCCCCGGAAGTGTTCAAGACCAAGCTGGATGAGGCTTTGAGCAACCTGGTCTAGTGGAAGGTGTCCCTGCCCATGGCAAGGGGGTTGGAACTAGATGATCTTTAAGGTTCATTCCAACCAAACCATTCTATGATTCTATGTTTCTACTATTCTGAGTATGCTTGCACAGCCAACAGCTAGCCAGAGTGACAACTGGGGCTGCAGCCTAAGCTTGCAGGTGAGCAGAGCAGGCAGCAGCTTGACAACTGGCGCTGTTCCTTCTCGCATACCCTTCCATGCAAACTACTGATGCTGTGCCTTTGTCACAGTGCTCCTGGCTGCTGGTGCTTCTCAGGAGTCAGTTACATGTAGCTTCCCATGGTTTAAACCACCTGGGGGGACAACCGACACTGCCCAGCTTTCACCTGCCCCTCTCATGAGACCAGTCGCCTGCTGGCTGGTCTCTCCACACACAGAGCCCAAGGGTGCTTGGGGCCCAGAAACCTCCTCAGTCATCCCCGGGGACCTCCCAATCCTTGCACTCCTCTCAGCATGCAGCAACAACTACTGCTGCTGCTGGTGCCACTGCCAGTGTCAGCTTCCTGTGGTTTGAACTGCTGATACAAGTCTGCCACGCTCTACACTGATAATTGTGTGAAGCAGCACACCGGGACGTTCTTTTGCTTTGTTAACAATTAAAGGGGGTGCAGGGATCATTCTACCATTTTTGTACTTGGACCCTTCAGTCCATTGCTTGGTAGAGGAATCTCAGCTGATTCCATCCTAATACTCACTAGGCTAAGTAGGTACATGACCTCTATGACTCCATTGCCCAATACAGACACTATGGTCCAACTTCCTAACTGTGCATACTTGGATCTCATACCCTAAGTTCCTAAGTGTGGGTACTTGGATCTCTAGCATGTTCTTCTGTGTTTGGGCTTCTAGTTTATTCAAGCTCAACCGGTTCTTCAAACTTTCCATTTTTGCTTGCAATTGTCTCGTTTTCTTTTGGGCATTTTGTAGGGCATCCAGCTGTCCAGACTTTCTAGTTGTGCTCACAATTCCTTTGTTTTCTTTAGCTCACTTTCTAAAGTCTCCTCCTGTATCTGGCCTTCCAATTTATCCAAGCAGAATTGGGTCTTCAGATTTTCCAGTCATGCTTGTAATTCCTGTTTTCGTTCATTCTCTTTCTAGGGTCTCCTCCTGTTGCTGGAGGCAAGTTAAAAATAACCAGATACTGCTTCAATCTTGTTGCCCTCTGCTTCATCCTACTCCTTCCTTCTCTAAACATTGCTTAATATCCTCAGGGGTGAGGCACTGGGGTAATTCCTTCTCAGATTCCCAAAACACTGAGGTGGGGGGCTGTTGCCCAGTATAAACACTGTGTGACTGACTCTCACAACTGTGTGCAGGACCACCCTGCAACTCATTTCACCTTTTCCTGCTCTCCACTATCCCTTGTCCAAACTGGCATTTCCTATTGGAGACCCATGGGTTGTACAGTAAGGCAGTAGGAGGCCCTGGGATGCATGAGTATGTAAATACTTGAAACCCCCAGGTAGAACAGAAAGGCACTCAGAGATCCATGTTGCACCCAGAAACACACTTGGAAGGCCCTGGAGTGCATAGAAAGGCACTCCAAACAAAAAAACTCTTGGAGGTCCCTGTTGCACACATGAAGTCACTCAGAGGCCCCCAGACAGCATGATGAGCACACAGAGACCCTGAGGACAGACTGAAAAGGGCTAAACATGGAAGTGATTTGAGCCAAGGATCTGCGCAGAAAGGCACTTCGAGGCCCCTAGGCAGCACAGAAACACACACAGAAGCACATGCGCTAAAGAGAAAGGCATCCAGAGGCTCCCTGAGTTCAACAAAAAGGCACTCAGAGGTCTCTGGGGCACACAGAAAGGCAATGGAAGCACACCTTGGGACAAAGAAAGACGCTAAGAGGTTGCACAGGAAAGCATTCAGAAGCCCCTTGGTCAAACACAAAGGCACCGCAAGGCCCCTGTCTCTAGTAGAATGGGATAAAGAGGCACCCAGGAAACAGAAAATCACATGGAGGCCCCTGGATTGCACAGAAAGGCACCTGGAGGTCTCTGGGCCATACAGAAAGGAACTTGGAGGAGCCTGCATCTAATACAAAAGCACATAGAGGTCACTGGGCAGCAAAAAAGCTCACGGAGACCCTTGATTCAAACAGGAAGGCATTCAAATGCCCCAGAACCACGCAAAAGGCAATCTGAGGTCCCTGGGTTCAACAGAAAGTTCAGCCTGGTGTCCTCCCAGTCCCTTTCTCTGTTCCCCAGGGAGTACTGAATGTCTTTCTGTTTGAGCCAGGGGCCTCTGAGTGCCTTTGTGTTTGACCAAATGGTCTCTGGGTGCCTTTCTCTGCCCTCCAGAGGCTTCCAAGTACATTTCTATAAGGCCCAGGGGACTCCATGTGCTTTTGTGCTTGACCAAGGGACCTCTGAGTGCCTTTCCATGAAGCCTAGTGGCCCAAGAAGCCTTTGAGTGCCTTTCTGTCCCATCCCAGGATCTCAGAGTACGTTTCCTTTTCCACATAAGGGCCTATGAGTGTGTTTCTGTGCACCCCTAGGGCCTCCAAGTGCCTCTCTCTGAGATCCCAGGGCCTTCAAGTGCCATTTGGTACACCCCAGAGACCTCTATGCAAGGTAAACAGGAGACAGCTTGTCTGAACATCTTGAGGAGTGCTGCCCAGTCCTCAGACTCTATGCTGAGGCTGCTGTCTCAGACACCAAGCCTCAAAGCATCCTGTGTTTGGAATCTGCTCATAGTGCATTGTATGACATTTTTAATGTAACACCTGTATTGGCATGTCTGGTTTGACTTCCAGAAATTGTGCTGCTTTGCTGAAAAGCATTTCTACTGCTATCAAAATGCCAACTAAGGAAAGAGCAGTGTGAAATAGTCTTCTGCTCCTCAAGGGGACACATCAATGAGTGCTCAGGTTTCTGGATTTCACTCTTGCCTTACACTTTAAAGAACACCGACTTACCTTTCCTTTTACAGCTTCACCAGTGTGTACCTATCTCAGTCAATTCATCAGGCCTTCATGGGAAACAATATTGAACACACAGCATCACTCGAAACTTCTGTGCACTGGGCTCAGGGGAAAGATCTCCCTTCTCTTCCTCTTTTTTCTTTACAATTAACTTGGTCTTTTCCTTTGGGAATGACAATTATTGACACTTGAAGCTAGGAAAAAACCCATGAAAAATTCAAATCCTGTATTTGCAAAGACTTATAATAATAAACAAATTAATTTCATGTGCAAGAAGCTACATAAAAACAATCTATTGTAATAACCAAATGCATTAAGTAAACTTATTTATACATGCTAAGAAAAAAGTATTTTGCTTTGAAAAAAGCACCCATTTAAACTGAAGAGAAAAATCCCTACATGGTTTACTGTCTACACACTCATCTGCCTTTAGGACAAAGCATTTTTGCTCTTTTGTAACATGTCAGAAAGTGAACAATTGTGTTCACAGTTGAGAGGATTGAATTTGCTTGTAACTGAGTTTTCAAAACACAAAAACTTTTGCTCATCTTTTTCTGACAAAGACAGCAAATACTGTGAAGATAGAAAGCAACAAAACACAGAATGTTGTATCTGCATTGCATCATTACTTCCCTAAGTAGGTTCATCTGCTCACTGTCAGCTTGCTTTTTCCACTAATTTAGGTGGAATGAAGGAGGATGAAGATTTGAGTACATGATGCCTGTATACCTACCCTGTGTTTGAAGAATAGCCTTAATCTACCTGAGGAAAGTACAAAAGGGCATGTTCCAGAGCAGGTTCTGCTCACTCTTGGTGTGAGACACATGGGATTGAACAGCCTTATCAGGAGTGGATGGACTAAACATCTTGTGCTGCCCAAATCTCAGCGGCTCTGGTTAGCAGTGCATTTCCCATTGTGTGACAAAAGCCTTTTCACCAATGCCCATTGTGTCTAGAACTAGAGTTTTCCCTTGTCTCTTTGCAGAAAGCAAACACAACAGACCTCTCAGGGAAATCAGTTTTCCTGTTTCATCATATGGTAGGGGGTTTTCAAATCAGTCAGTCTCAGAGCAAGACTAAGTTCTTTAAGGAGGAAAGACTCTCAGCTCAGTGTCTGCTTGGTGGGGTTGCACCAGTAAACAGGTGACTTAGAAATATTGCACTGTGATAACAGTGAAGAACGTTTGTGAAGGAAAATGCTCCACACTAGATGCAATTATTCACACTGGGAACGAAGACATGTGACATTTCAGTCTGTCTTCACCTACTGCCTTTCTTTGTGATTCTAACACTTGTAGGCATTTCAAGAGCAAGTTCCCACAAAAGCATGCATCTAATCCAACAGATATTGAGGGAAAGTGGAATTTCTAGCCATCTGCTATTATTTCTGAGAAGACTCATTTAGTCAACACACCTCAAATATGTAATAAAAATCTATGAAGATCTGTGGTATCTCCCAAATGTAGAGTGATAAGACTAATTCTTTGGAATCTAATTAGCAATTAATTTTCATTTTGGATCAGAGCTGAGCTTCTGTCTCTGCTATGTTATGGGCAAACGTAAGCAGAGTAATAAGACAATACGGTTGTTAGTAATTTCCCAACTCCTTAGTGCCAGCATACAGTGACAATAATGAGCCACATATACAGAGAGAATTCTTGATTAAAACAGTAAATTCAGCTTGGACTGGCTTCCATAATTTTCCAGTGACATATAAATATGATCATGGGAGGAAGAAGCTGTTTTATGCAATGTCCAAAAGACATAAAAGTGCATAAATGTGTTTCAAATATGTTGCAAAGTCAGCATTACTACTGAAGTAGTAGTATTTTCCATGATACTTGGTAGCTTTCAGTGAATAATTCATATTCTTTTAGTATCTTTCAATTACTGCTGTCAAAATAAATGACTCATCGATTTAGATCAAATGCAGCTGATTTCCACACATTTTTTGTCCTGTGCCTAAGGAAAAAGCCCACAGAAAAGGGCATGCAATAATCTGTCTCAATGGCTTGAACTCATCTTCTGGAAGTCAATGGAGAATCATAAAATCCTACAAGGTGTTGTAAAAACTTCTGCTAGGTGGTTTTTCTGTTGGAAATCATAACTGTTCTCCCATTTCCATGAGGGTAGATTACATTTTATAGTGCCCTACTGAGTTAATCCTTCTTAAACTTTGCTCTGAAAGACCATTACACTTTGCCGGTTTGTTCTCTGGACAGCTCTCTCATGTGGTACAGTAAAGGCAGGTAAGGGGAGACACAGATTAGTAATACCAACATGGGTATCCCTCTATCTCTTCTCCTGTTTCCATCCCTCTCTTGTCTTACTGCCTGTATGGAATATGGTGACCTGTAGTCACACTACCAAACACCTTGCAACAGAATGAGGATTTGAAGTTGCTTAGCTTTGCAAAAGGGATGGACAGCCAGAGTTCCACCACCATTGCCATCATATGCTCTTGGGTTATTGACCACTTGCTTAGCAGTGTAAGCTCTTCTGTCAAGAGTGCTTTTCTCCAGTAAAACAATAACCGTCATCAAAATCAGTACAAGAAGATTGCCAAGGGATGAGAAATGAACATGGTTATTCAGGATGTCTTTCATCCTCAAAGCCTCACTAGCTGACAACTTGGCTTGCAATCACTACTGTTATTTTTCCACTAGGTAACAGCCTGTCTGTGTGTTACCCTTGCCTAAAGGCAAACTTTGTACCCTCAGAAACTGGGAAATTCTTAAAAAATACAAGACGTCTACTGAGACCAATAGCATGATAGTACTCTGTGTGCATACTGTAGCCAAAAGCAGACTTCTCTGTTGCAGGTTACCCCTGGTAGACAGCTAAGCACCACACTGCTCACTCACTCTCCCCCAGTGGGACATGGGAGAGAATCAGATGAGGAAAACTGAGCAAACTTGTGAGCTGAGATAAAGATGGTTTAATAGGTAAAGTAAAAGCTGCACATGTAAGCAAAGCAAAATGAGGAATTAATTCACTACTTGCCATCAACAAACAGATATTTAGCCATTTCCAGGAAAGTTGGGTTCCATGATGTGTAACAGTTACTTGAGAAGACAAATGCCATAACTCTGAATGTCCCCTTCTTCTTCCTTCTTCACCCAGCTTGTTTTGCTGAGCATGTGGTCATATGATATGAGATATCGCTTTGGTCAGTTGGGGTCAGCTGTCCCAGCTTTACCCTCTCCCAACTTCTTGTGTACCCCCAGTCTACTGGCTGGTGGGGCGGTGTGAGAAGTAGAAAAGACCTCGATGATGTGTAAGCACTGTTCAACTATAACTAAAACATCCCTGTGTTACCAATGCTCTTTTCATCACAAATCCAAAATGTAGCCCCATGCAAGGTACTATGAAGAAAGTTAACTCTACCCCAGCCAATACCAGTAGACTCTGTTATTCTGTAGTCACCTGTGAAGCTCATTACTAATTTATCCAGAAAACAAATTATACTAGCTAGAGACATAATGTTGCCACACCTAAGTTTGATTTGTTCCCTGGCTAGTGTTCACCATTTCTGCTGGATATACTTTGCCAAGTGAGCAGATACAAGCTCTTTGCTTTCCAGAGAAAACCTCCATAGAAAAGATTGGCGTCTACAAAGGCAGATGTTCAAAGAAGTACAAAAAATTGAGAAAGGAAGAGTCAGAATCTCCAGTCTTCTGGGTGGTGGCCTTTCTGAATGGTTTGTGCCTAGAACATTAGTAGGCCTGCATTTAACTCCTGATGTTGGTAGAGCAAGGAGAGAGAAATTTATTAAAAGTAGACAGTTCTGCCTATAAATAGAAGGGAAGAAAATCTACAGACATTAAGGCAACAATTGTATTTTCTTATTAAAACACATTATTGCCCAAGTAGACAGAAGGTTTTTGATAGAGGGTTGTTCTCTCACATGGTATTATTGGTTGTTTCTGATGCTGCTAAACCTGGAGTTCACACTCCTTGATGAACTACCTGATAAATCCTGGTAGCAAAAACTAGATCATGAAAAGAACTCACCTCCACCTAGAGCAAGACTTAGGTGGAACTGAGAAGACAAAATCCAAATTTGTCATTCATAAACAAGACAAGTTCAAGGAAAATGCCTGCTCCCACTGGAAAAAAAAAGTTATTTCTTTTTTTTCTTGTCAAAACTTTTTACTTCTTACCCCCTCCCAAGCTGACATGTTTGGCTAAGGAAGAAAATGCTTTGATGTCAGGCCAGTTTCCATGCAGGTATCTCATGCCCTGAGATTTCTTTGGGGGCCAGGCTGCTATGCTGCGTTGCAGATCCCATCACACAGCATATCCATCAGTGTGTTGCCGTCTTGTAAATAGAAGGCATGAAAATTCTGTTCTTGAATACAGCATGTCTTAGCCCAGATTCAACCCAATCCTCAACTTTGCCAGCCCCAAATGGTAGTTCATCTGTTCCTAGAAGATCCTGACATTGGAAACAGACAGGAAACTCAATCAGGTTCTGTACTTCTGCTCCTCTATGCCTTCCCCTCCCTTCTCTTGCATGCTCATTGGAAGCAGATCTCTGCCATACAGGAGCAGCAGGTTGACTTCCCTGCAGTCTGATGTAAGTTTTTTGGTAGACAGGTTTCCCCAAGCTCCTTCAGCTTCGACAGTTCTCCATGTCAGCTCATCAGAGTTGATTTGCACTGAGTGATGATATCCACCTTCCCTGCACTTGTCAGGGGTCCCTCCAAACTATTGCTTGCTGCCTGTCGTCTTCAACAGCAGCTTTAACAAATCACTACTTTTATCGTAAGGAACACCAGTGTTCTGAGATCTTCCTCAGCCTTTGTGCTTCAGTGGGCAAATTAGGCAACAGTATCTAAAAATACAGCCTGAAAATAAGCCATTTTTATTCAGATGCTCCTGTGAAACAAAGGCTTTATTCCATTTGGCAGTGGAGACAATTACTCTGTGTAGTACTTATCGATGAGATCTCTCTGACCTTTTCTGCTCCAGATGAATTTGCTCTCTCAGTAACCTCTGCCTCCCACTTGCTAGTTACTTATCTTGAAACAAATGACCTCTATGATGCTGCCTTGTTTTGAATTTCATGAGACAGTAGCCTGAAGTAACACTTGAGAGAAATAGGGAGAGAAAGGAGGAGGTGCTGTATTTTCTGCTAGTCACCAGTTCAGTCAGAATTTTGGCATCTGGGCAGTGTCATGTATATATGTGGAAAGTACATTTTAAAATGGATTAGTTTTTCGGTGTGTTTCCCCTTCCCCTCCGTCTTTCAAAAAAATTGACACCTTTCTTTTGACTTTCCAAGGCACTTTGCTCATATGGGTTTCTGTTTTTGCATCCCTCTTCTGCACAAATTCACCACTGCTCACGCACACATAAAATAGCCCATTAATTTTAGTGTTGCTATTCATGTTGATGATGTTAGGATTCTACCAGTACTGGTTATAAATCCACACTTTGGAGGGTTCCTACTGCTGTAGTGAAGTTCAGTGACACAGATGGCAAAGAGAACAGCACATTTTTTAAAAGGGGTACTTTATGCATGTCTGTGTTCAGATAGTGGAAAAG
Source organism: Cariama cristata (assembly GCF_000690535.1). Taxonomy (NCBI): domain Eukaryota; kingdom Metazoa; phylum Chordata; class Aves; order Cariamiformes; family Cariamidae; genus Cariama; species Cariama cristata. The sequence continues at coordinate 13,075 of NW_009605421.1, read as the reverse complement.
TAATCCTGAAAAAATGGAAAAGTTGCTTTAATAATCCCATAATATAACAGTGGGATATGTTGAAGCTGCGGGAATGTTTATATTGGGATGAGACAGGCATAGGGTGTTGGTTATTAGGAGAATCAGCTAGATACTGCCAGTTATTTAATTTAGATGTAGTTTGTCATGCATAACCACCTATTTTAATAGTTGCAGAGGAGTAGCTAAGCTACCAGCCAAGCTGGCTGCTTTGCCATTTCTTCCAGTATTACCACAGGAATTAGCAGACACTCAGTGTTTCTGGTTTAGGTGTTCTCCAAATACTGTTGCTAAATACAGCACTACGGAGATTTGATGAAATCAGATAGTGGTAATAGAAAAGGAGAGATGTAATGGTCAAATCTTCCACCACCACTGGATTTCAACAATGCTGTGTGCTGCTGAATGGTAAGGGAGATACATGATCTGCATAGCTCAGAGAAGAAGTGGCTTCATCACTGCTCTGTATTTGTAAGGCATCTTGAACTCTTTCTCTCAGGACTGTTTTCAGGAGAAAATTTGTTTTCAAAAAGTCTCTACATTTTTGGCAAAGAGCAGCTGTTTTGTGCTAAAAATGTCTTTGTGTTTATCTTCATCCGCCCTCCCAGGGTGATGTGCTCCTTCATGTGCCACCCCTTCTCTGTTGTCCCAAGCTCCCTGTACTTTGCATCAGAGACACAAAGGTTTTTCAAAGGAAAGGATGATTCCATCACTTAAAGTGGAGAAAACACTGTTGTTTTTTTTTTTTTTTCTTAGTTTTGTATTTGGAAGTAGATTAAGAACTTCAGCCCAAATGATTCAGCTCCCTCCCTCAAAATAAGCAGTCTCAGATACTTTACCTGAAAAATAATTGCCAGATATTTTAAGTTTGGTGAAGCTGTAAACAATTTAAAACAGGTTTATGATGGAATTTGCAGGCAGATTGTCCTATAATAAATATAGCATTTATCATTGTAGCATTATAAAAATCTTTACAGTGGAGATTCAAGGTGCACTGGAGAGAGATGTTCCCTTCTTCTTTCTTCAAGAACACCAGCTCTTCTTGCATTTGGACAGTAATGTCGTGTGCTTGTGGTGGAGGATGAAGCCCAAGGTCTTTCCTCAAGACATGGACGGCACAGTTTTCTGAACACAGACTTTACCTGCCAGGCTGATTCTCCTTTTCTTTAACTCTCTATAGACTATTCTACTTGTGCAGAAGGTGGTGTACACAGGGTGGAGCCAGAGAAAGACAATCTGTGACCAGGAAAGCCAAGATCCATGCACCAAAGGAAGTGAAAGTGCAGGTGGATGGGAATACAGCAGATCTGAACATTTCTCTTTCCTCCTATTTCTATGGGTGGCATATTGTCATGTGGGGATTTTTCAGTCTGCCACTTAAATTACCCCTGCAGACGAAGCCTGTTTGTGCCTCAAATTTGCCCCACAACCCTCCAACCAAACAGCTACACCTTGAAATGTTTTTTATTCATTGTAACTTTGATTAGCCATGCTAATTTCTCAAATAGGGCAACTTTTAAGAAAACAATATTTTAAAAGCACAGATTAAATGTCTTTTCTGCTAGTAATTTCTTCTATTAAAGCTGAGACAGACTTTGAATGCCAGGTGCTAGAGGATTTGTATCCTCATCCTGTTTAGTATCCTCATCTTGAAAAGGGTGTGAAGATGACTGAAAAAAGCCACATAAAAATACTAAATAAAAATAGCAATCCACAAAAAATAATGACAGGTTGCCTACTCCTGCAGTTTTTTCATAAACTTTGTAATTTAATTGCAAATCTTGGGATAGTGGTTGGTTTTCCTAAAGCCCTGGTTACTGGAGATACTTCAGGAGAATCTCAGCAGATACTGGATTTTTAAAATATGCATACATCTTTAACCATCTTGACTGCAGAAGGTTTGATGTGCACAGTGATAGCCATTGCTTTGGAGATGCAAGTTATGATTTTTGAACTCCTAGCAACAGCAAGCAGTGGCAGGCATACATTCAAAATAAAGATTGATTTTTTTCCTAGTGATCTCAATGTTGCTGAGTTTTACTATATGAGGAGAATTTCACAAATATTTAGAGGCATCTAACAGAGATAACTTCCCAAATCCCATAAGTGTTCAGGTCCCTAATTCTTTTAGCTGTTGGAAACTTTGGCTGGAGGGACATTCAGCTCTAGGATGTTGAAGTCAAGGTAATTATGGACAAGTTAGATCTGAAACAGGACTTTTATATTACATGGATCTTGCTTCTACTTGGTGAATTTTATCTGGACGACAGCTTCCATACTTACCTAGGTGACTGAGGTGATCAAGGTATGCCTCTCTGTATATCGAGTGAGAAGCTGAATGGCTCGCCAAAATTCATATATTACTTCAAAGGCGCACATTATTTATGCAGTTTGCCAAGTAAACTGCATGGAAAAATGTAAATGAAGCATAAAGCTCCTATGAATTGAGCCCTAAGCATTTTTCTTTTTAGCATATAAACTGCTAGACAGGATGTGATAGGAATGTATTCAACACAATTTTCAAATTGTAATTACGTTTCCCCAGTAAAACTCAAATACTTGATATGGTCCTGCTGCAGCTGTACTAGACAGGTAGTAATTGGAAAATTTAACTCAGAGGTTTTATCTCTTATATAGTAAAAGGTAAGGTTACGCGTTGCATAGAGAAGAGATTTTGTTAAATATGAAAAACAATGCTATGTTAATTTTACACTTGGAGATCTCCAAAACTATATTGTAAGCTGCAGTTTGTCTCTGAAGAAGAAAAATAAGAAGGATAAAGGAAAAATATTTCTAGTTAAAATGAATTATTTTGCCTCCTGAACCTACTATAATTAAATAATCACATTTAATCCTGTCATAACCTTTCACACAGTGCATTTCAGTCTTGAGGACTGCAGTACACAGAGATAACTGAACGTGTTTAATTATTAGTAATATAAACTAATAGCAAAAAAGAAATCATCTGGAAATGTGTATCTGGACACAGAAGCCAGTGTCTTCAGGAAAGAGGACAGTATCCACTGTAGCATGAAATCGCACTCCTTTATCTGTCACATCCCTTCATAGACTCATAGAATGGTTTGGTTGGAAGCAACCTTAAAGACCATCTAGTTCCAACCCCCCTGCCATAGGCAGGGGAAGACACCTTCCACCAGACCAGGTTGCTCAAAGCCCCATCCAACCTGGCCTTCAATACTTCCAGGGATGGGGCAGCCACAGCTGCTCTGGGCAAGCTGTGCCAGTGCCTCACCACCATCACCGTGAAGAAGTTCTTCCTTATATCAAGTCTAAATCTTCCCTCTTTCAGTTTAAAGCCATTGTCCCTTGTCCTATCACTACATGGCCTTGTAAAAAGTCCCTCTCCAGCTTTCTTGTAGGCCTCATTAGGTACTGGAAGACTGCTCTAAGGTCTGCCCTGAGCCTTCTCTTCTCCAGGCTGAACAACCCTAGTCTTCAATTGTCAGAAATTGTTCAATCGTCTTTGTCAGAAAAATTTGCAAAGAAAAGATCTGCATTACACTTCGATTATCTCACAGGTTACCAAGTCATTCTTATAAAATGAATCTGCCTGACCTTATTATGATATGAGAGGACTTTCCCCTAACTCTGAATTTGCCTACTTATTCCCTGAAGACTAATCCCTCTCTGTAGAGAATTTATTTGTCCTCCTAGAAGCAGCAGGGGAAAGCTGCCATACCAGAGAAAGGAGCTTGCCTGCTGGTGATTATTGTGCACTGTAGCATACTCCATGGCTTTGCATTTTCGTGAGAGTGTTTAGCTGGGTGTCAACTCTGCTTGGATTCTTGGA
>NW_009605421.1:8363-9215 GCF_000690535.1 Cariama cristata | reverse complement strand
CCCTACACAAAGCAGTAAAACTTCTTTGCAAATGAAACCTGGCACATCAAATCTGTCCACAAGATGGCATATGACTCCTGCAATTCAAGGGAGTCACATATGGGACGGATGGAAATACATCTGTTTCCCTCATGCCTCAGAAAAACCTCCCTTTCCTTGCAATTGAATAATCTTGAGCCTCCTATATTTCTTAATGGTACATACATATCAGAGATAATTGCACAGGACTCTTCAGAGAGGAAAAAACATCTCCCCCATCTCATCCCTAAGTCACTGTAGAAGAGTTTTTGTTTTTAAGAAATTGTTCATATGTAGAAGAAAAAGAGATTGGAGAAGTTGTTTTATCATTGCTGCTACTGATATCGTGCAGAAAAACTGAATGGTGCTTTGTAAGGCAATAAAGTTTTCAAAGCTGCTGCCATCACTGAGATGCAACACGATAGCTTGGGATGGGAAGATGGAATGTACAATGGATATTACAACGTGTCTTTTTTCAATTCCCAGTCTAGCACATGCGAGGATAAAAGTCGTCCTTGGAAACAAGTTATAGCAAATATCACACAGTCCTCTTTGAATTGTGTTTTGACATGCTACTTAGACATGAGGACTACCGTAGCATGCCCACAACAGGGTGCCAGCTTTAGCTGTGTGGAGCTTTGCTCCATAAATATTGTGCTTCCTTCCATCTCTTCAGCAAACCTCTGTGTGTCCCTCAAGGGCTGTTCTGCAGTTCATGAAGCAAGTGGCTTTGTTTCAGTTTTTTCCTCTTTGCTGAGCACTGGGACTCTAGGCTGGGCTGAGAAGATCGACCCATTGGTTAGGAGGTACCCTGAGGTATCTACCGAAGTCATG
>NW_009605421.1:0-8332 GCF_000690535.1 Cariama cristata | reverse complement strand
CCTGCCAGATCCTGAATGAGTTACTCAGCTTCTCTGAGACATGTCTCCTATCACCGAAAAGAGATGATGAAGAGCACTCTTTTGCCACAAGGCTATGACAGTTAAGGAAATTCAAAGTCACAAAAGGTTCAGGTTATCTAAGACCTCTGTAAGAGATCATTTACCATGGAAAAATGTATATTTTCCCTTTGCTTAACCTGTTTACAGTACAGTTAGAAAATTTCTACCATTAGGCTCAAGAGCACAGTTTGTCAAACTAATATTATTTCCTTGATTACAATGTGCTCGAGAAGGGTGGATTTGACGTTTCTTTCTACTTCTAAGCTTGTGTTTCCCCCATGTGCCCATAACACACTGTTGAGTCCTGGGACCTTTGGGGTTAAAGGCAACTTTCCAAAGTTGCTCTGACAGGACCCTGTGAATTGTAAGAACTTTATTCAGTGGAGAGGGAAAGCAACATTCCAGAAAAGGAGAAGAGATGAGTAGAAAAAACTTTACCTGACCTGTATAAAAGATGTTACCTGTCTGTTTCCAGAATTTAACTGAGGCAAAAGTGGAAATTTTTGTTTGCAATGAATTCAGTGTCTTCGGGATGTGCCAGATACTATTGTGAAATCCATGCATCCTTTACCTGTTTATTCACAGTATAGGCACAGCATGGTAATACAAACTGCTAACAATGTGCCTCCACTCTAACCCCAAAGGACAGTGGTTAGGGGGAAAGATTTGGCTGAAACTGTGTGGTTGAGGTTTTTCTCTTCCATTAATGGGAGGGAGAGAGAGGGAGAGAAATCAAAAAAAGACCTTGTTCTAGCCAAATGAATATATTTGCAGAAAAATTATCTTCCTTTTTTGATTCCCCTTCCACCAACAAACCTAAATGTCCAAATAACTTTCTTGGGGGATGGGGGAAACCCTGCCTCTTCTTTCCTTTTTTTGTTTTCCTCATGCTGAAGGGCAAAGTTTCGTGGAAAGAAGAAATAGACCAAGAGAAAATGAAATTAATAAAAGTAGTACTTTTTAGGGGAAAGAGGGGATCCTTTTTCTTTCAAAACATTACTTGCGAGAAACAATCAACATTTTTCAAACAGCTGAAGTCTTCCTCTGTACTGTATACTGCTCCGTTTTGCTCCACAGAGACCAATGCCAGTTCATACCACTGGGTTTATGGTGCTGGCCCTAGCAGAACCAACCCTCCATGAACGATTGTCCACTGTTGAAGAGGTGATACAAATGGTCAATTTAGACTGCTTAAAAAACCACTGTCAAAGCTATCAGCAAAAGAGGTTTTATTGAAATATGATGTTGTAAATATGAGACTTCACAAAATTCGATGGTAAGGTTCACTCTCTTACTGCGCAAAGGATATAACAATGATTCAAAACTGCTAAGACAGAATCAAGCTTACGAAGACAAAAATAAAAGTTACTAATACAGAATCTTAGTACACAATAATACAAGGTTATGTGTGATATCATGCACTTACCAAAGATCTGCCATGTGTGAGAAGCCTCTCTGCCTCAAGGAGCCACTTTGATAGGCACCCCAGCTCAAGGGGAGATCACTGCCATGCAGACAGCTGCTTAGCAGGTAGAGCTCAAAGAAGGCTCACTTAGACTTGTATTTATGGAATAAAGTGGTTGGTTTGTAGTCAAATTACATGTGATGCAAAAGGTATGCATGAGACTCCTTGTACCCATGTTTCTTTGTTCCTTGATAAATGAGTCTTGGAAAAGCCACCTGCTATTCATGTGTTAATTGCATAATAAGTGTTCCAAGCTCATATGCATCAACGCTCACTGTGTCACTCTGTTCTTTGTGGGTTTTCAGAAAACAGATTTGAACTAGAGAAGTTCTTGGTCTGGTTATGCTTTAGACCTTTACCTCCTTTGGAGCCTGTACCAAATTATCACTAGTTTCATTAAGGAGTCGAGTGGCTGGAGGTGTCAGCTTCCTCCTACAAGCCCAAGCTCTCTTTTGCCTACAGTGCCTGCATCCTGGCCTACTAGCTGACTGAAATTACCCTGTCATCTACCTGATTAAACGGCATTAATTCCTGATCCAGCAATGTTGTTCTGCTAGTCATTCAACCTATCAGCTGTTTATTTTTCCTTTGGGAGGAATGTCTTCTCTAGGCAAAGACTAGGGTAATAGGAGCTAATGCCTAGATGCTCACCTTCAGACATCTCCTGCTCTTTTTCAGACCCATCACATCTCAAGAAGAGAGGAGACAAGCTGCTCCTCAGGCCACCAACTCATCCTGTAACAACTTACTGTGATTTGTCCCTTCCTCTGTTGCCACATGTGTCACTGGCTGACTAGTATGTGGGTTGACTGGGAGAGGAGCTGCTGGGGTTGCAGTGTTGGGAAGCCTCTTGGGACTAGTAGTGGAGGAAGGACAATCTTCCTGCAAGAGTGTGGAACAGTAAGCAAGCCTGCTTAGGGGGACTGCTGCGGGGTCAACCCAGATATCTCTGCATCCATCTCTCTTGCTACCTCCGATGTCAGCTCCTGCATCCACCCCATATACTGCTGAGAGGTGCCACTGTGCCGCTGTCTGGTCAGCTCTTCCCAAAATTAGGGCTTGGCATGATTACAGGAGAAGGCTTTGCAAATCTGTTTGGAAATAAGAAGGGCTTATTGTTACTGATGTCCCTGTCATCCTTTGCATATTGACTTCCACAGAGTTACACATGCGGTCACTGATGATGAAAACACTCAGTGTTAATGGAGTTAACAGGCCATCAGAGCTAAAAAGGGAACAATTGATCCAGGTAAGAGGAGTTACAATCCACTCTTTCTCCATAATTACAATGTTTGTGCTTTAGGTCCTTTTTTCTCATCCTTACGTAATAATAACAAATGTGTGTACAGAATGTGATTTGCAAGCGGGAAGTGAAGTTATAATAAGCAAATATGCAAAGGAATATATCATGTGTGCTAAATGATGAAAGTAATGGTCTTTTAGTAAAGTGGGAAGTTTAACTGTTCCCACTGACTATGGCCTTGCAGTAGTATACTCTGCCTTCACAGCAGAAAGGAAAGAAGAGTACCACTCTTAATTATAATTTTCACTGATAGGTTTAGGGGCAATTTTTATTTGTTCTCCTAAGATTTCCATTTGCTGCATGGGGTGAGAGAGACCTAACTAGGTTATATGGCTGAGGTTGGGTAAACAATGCAAGCAACTTTTATTTGGGGATTGAAATGAGCATGGAAATGGTCTCCTTTAGACCTTATTTAGAATGCAATTTAAAATTAATTAAAATTTGAAAGGGTAAATTAAAAGCTAATAATTTCAATCTCATATGGGAAAAATAGACATATTGATTAAATGCCATATATCGCTGACAGTTATTGCAACATAAATAAACCCCAGACCTGATTCTTACCATGTAAGAAAAACCTGCAATGAAATTAGCCGTATAAAATTATACAGCCCAGATAATTAAAGTGAAGATTTAATGTGTTTAGTCTCTTCTGTATTTGAGGTGTGGTCTGTCACTGAATCCAAGGTCAATCTGCAGAATCCGAATAGGACTTGCTCTTCTAGTGGGAAAGGTGAGACAGGATGTCACCCTTGTGTTGGCTACATGGCTTGGAATCTGTTGCTGAATTGCACTCTAAAATGCCAAATATTGTCAGAAATTTTTGTTTTGGTGTGTAACATCAGTGACATCAACTGTCATGATATTTCTGTGACCTCAGTAACATTTAATGTTCTCCCTAAACCACGAATCCTTAGTCCTCATCATTACATACAATTCTTGGACTTAGTACTTTGGGGGGAAAAAAAAAAGTTTTTGTTTCCTGGCTGCAGAAAAAAACCCATACCATAAACCATCACTTAAGAGCATTAAAATACGGTGAAACTGAATGCAGATAGAATAAACCCATTTATTTATATAAAGGCTTGGTCTTTTAAAGCCATCATCAAACAATTGCCAGCTCCTGTCTCTTGAAAAGGTAGGATTTATGCTTTCCGCCTTTCACAGCTGGAGTGAGGTCCTGGGTGTACCCCACACTATGTGGGTCTTTGAACAGTTTTTGGAGGCAGAAAGATCACTGGCTTCTTTCATTGCTTCTGGCCCACCCTATCTCTGAAACAGCAAAGGCTTGTGAAATGTCTCACCTAATTTTTGTTAAGATTTGAATCTAAGTTAAGAAGAATCCTGCTTGGCTAACTTAATCTCCTTCTATGACAAGATGACCCTCTTAGTGGATGAGGGAAAAGCTGTGGGTGTTGTTTACCTGGACTTTCACAGAATCACAGAATGGTTGGGGTTGGAAGGGACCTGTGAAGATTGTCTAGTCCAACCTCGCTACCAAAGCAGGTTCACCCAAAGCACGTTGTACAGGATCTCATCCAGGTGGGTTTTGAATATCTCTAGAGAAGGAGATTCCACAACCTCTCTGGGCAGTCTGTTCCAGTGCTCTGTCACCCTCAAAGTATAGAAGTTCTTCCTCATATTCAGATGGAACTTCCTGAGTTTCAGTTTGTGTCCATTGCCTCTTAATCTGTTGCTGGGCACCGCTGAACAATCTGACTCCATCCTCTCGACACTCACCCTTAAGGTATTTAGAAGTATTGATGAGATCTCCTCTCAGTCTTCTCTTCTCCAGGCTGAACAGACCCAGTTCCCTCAGCCTTTCCTCATAAGGGAGATGCTCCAGTCCCCTCACCATCTTTGTTGCCCTCCATTGGACTCTCTCCAGTAGTTCCTTGTCTTTCTTGAACTGTAGAGCCCAGAACTGTACCCAGTACTCCAGATGTGCCCTCACCAGGGCACAGTAGAGGGGGAGGGAAAAATCTCCCTCGACTTGCTCGCCACACTGTTCCTCACGCACCTCAAGATACCATTGATATTCTTGACAACAAGGGCACATTGCTGGCTCATGGACAACTCGTCCACTAGGACTCCCAGATCCTTCTCCACTGGCTTGCTCTCAAGCAGGTTAATCCTGTACTCATACATGGGGTTATTAAGTAAGGCTTTAGTAAAGCCTTTGACACCATTTCCCACTCATTCTCCTGGAGAAAATGTCTGTTCATGGCTTCAACGGGTGTATTCTTTGCTGAGTAAAAAACTGTCTGGATGGCTGGGCCTGAAGAGTTGTGGTGAATGGAGTTAAATCCAGTTGCTGGCTGGTCACAAGTACTGATTCCCCAGGGCTCAGTACTGGGTTCAGTTCTGATTAGTATCTTTACCAATGATCTGGATGAAGGGATCGAGTGCACCCTCAGTAAATTCGCTGATGACAGTAAGTTGGGCAGGAGTGTTGATCTGCTTGAGGGTAGAAAGGCTCTACCGAATAATCTGGACAGGCTGAATGGATGGGTCAAGGTCAATTGTATGAGATTCAACAAGGCTAAGTGCCGAGGCCTGCGCTTGGGTCACAACCACCTCATGCAATGCTATAGGCTTGGGGAAGAGTGGCTGGAAAGCTGCCAAGCAGAAAAGGACCTGCGGGTGTTGGTCAACAGCTGGATGAATATGAGCCAGCAGTGGGCCCAGATGGCCAAGAAGGCCAATAGCATCCTGGCTTGTATCAGAAATAGTGTGGCCTGCAGGACTAGAGAAGTGATTGGCACTGATGAGGCCACACCTTGAGTACTGTGTTCAGTTTTGGGCTCCTCACTATGAGAAAGACATTGATGTGCTGGAGTATGGCCAAAGAAAAGCATTGAAACTGGTGAAGGGCCTAGAGCACAAGTCTTATGAGGAGCGGCTGAGGCAACTGGGGTTGTTTAGTCTGGAGAAAAGGAGACTGACAGGGGACCTTATAGCTCTCTACAACTACCTGAAAGGAACTTGTAGGGATGTGGGTGTTGGTCTCTTTTCCCAAGAAACAAGCGATAGGACAAGAGGAATGGCGTCAAGTTGTGCCAGGGCAGGTTTAGATTGCATATTAAGAAAAATTTATTCACTGAAACAGTTGTCGAGCATTGGAACACGCTGCCCAGGGAAGTAGTGGACTCACCATCCCTGGAGGTATTTAAAAAATGTGTAGATGGAGTGCTTAGGGACATGGTTTAGTGGTGGACTTGGCAGTGTTAGGTTAACAGTTGGACTCAATGATCTTAAACGTCTTTTCCAAGCTAAATGATTCTATGATTTCTAAAGGTGGTGTAGAGATGGGGAGATTAATTGTCCTCTGGAGATGTTTATCTCTTTGTCAAGAGGGAGGTTGGATAACTTGCTTGGACAGAGTCTTAGGTGGCCTACAGTACTTGAGATCTACCATACTCTTCTCTTTGGCTGGGCTTCACTTTTCTTATGGAATGGAGAAGATGGTTCTCTTCTGTGCATTTCTTGCTACAGGTGGTGTTACTTGCTCACACTGAATTCCAATTTGCACTACAGAGTATTTTTTTTTATTATCTAATGACAGTCTTGTCTTTACTTCTGCTAACCTTTTCCGAGATTGGGATGGAGGTGGGAGAAAGCAGAGATAATAGTTATATTTTGTCCTATTATCCAGACAGTAGCAGTGAAGGGTACACAAAGAGTGTAAGTGTCATATTAATAAAAAAAAGATCTAAAACAAAACTACTGCCTGATCTTTTGGGACTGAAATGAACATAAACACTTTCTTCTCCAAGGAGTGTTTTCTTCTTATGAAGTAAAATCCAGTGCCACTTAAGGCAGATTTCGATCTCTGCTGGAAGCAGCATGAAACACTTGTGCAGAACAATGTCTCTGGGTTCTTCTGCAACCTTTTTTGGACTACAGAGTATCCACTATTTAGATCTTTGGTTGGCTTGACACCACAGGGAGCCTCATTCAGAGCTCTGGATAGCCTGAGAGCCATCAGAAATGGTGCAAGAGCAAGGGGCTGTGATGTGAATCCATGCACATTGACTGCCATCCCATGGAGATATGTTCCTCTGGGCACATAGCATGCTGTCTGCTTTGCACAAAGATGACTTTGTCACAAACAGTTGCCCCAAAAGTCTCTTGCAAAATAATGAGTGTAAACATAGTAGACAATTTGGGCTGGAGGTATTTGTCTGCCTATAGTATAGTCTGCCTATTGTGGCCAGGCCAGATACTCGAGAGAACCGCCATTTAGCCTAAACTTATATAAGCCTTTGAGAGCTGTGCAGGATTTTCCTGCCTATTTTGCTTAATTTCAGACTCTGCTATCATCGTCTGATCAGCTGCCATCATCCAAGAAAGTATCAGTTCTTGGCTCCTATCTACACAAAAAATACTGCCATTACCTCTCAACTGTCAAAGAGCAGCTGGGGTTGGCTGCTTCGTTAAGGGACAGGGAGCCAGGAGCCACAGGGGATAACATGACTGGCAGGGTAGGGATCTTGCCAGCCAGGGACCATCCCATAGTGCCCAAGTCAGGTGAACATGATCAGCCTGGGGATGGCAGTCAGCATGTCCAGACTCTCAGACAACTCTGTGATGATGAGCAGGTCTAGGCCAAGCTGGCAGTGCAAGTCTGTGAGTCAGGATTTGGACCAGTGATGGTAACCTAGGTCAGACACAGCCCAGTGACCTTCAGGCAAGTCCATAGTGACAAAGCGGGTCAAGTCAGGAAGCCTTTCTGTGGGTAAGGGTTCAGATCAATGGCGTCCATGGCCCCAGGCTTGGCTGCAATATAGCCGGTGATGGTCATTCATAGAGTACAGTGCAGGAAAGGAGTGAATGTCCAGGCCTGAGCTTCAGTAGGGGCAGACAGAGATGCAGGAGAGGATGATCAGGCTCATTAGTACTCTCAGGGTCCTGACATCAGACTGCTCTGGAAATTTGGCTTCCTGCTGCCATCAGTTCTTTGCATGTGCAGCTGTGTCTTTCTGATGTCTCAGAGGCCTGACTTTGTATGTTAGTGTTTGCCATCAAGATGAGGGCAGTGTCCAAGCATGAGCCAAGAGGGGAACTGCTGGTGGGTCTCGCTGGTGGGTCTTCTCTGCTGGTCTTGTGATGGCCTCATATAATGGTGTCACTGTTTAAGGCTGGACCGGCTCTTAAAACGGGCGGCAGTCGCTCTCTGTTAACCCCCTCCCTCCCCCTGGGAAGGAAAAGGACAGAGAAAAGGGAGAGACACTTACGGATTGGAAATTAAAACTACTTTAATAAAACAATAATAATGGAAAATAGTATAATGTATTAATACTAATGCTACTAATAATGGAAATAAGACGAAAAGTATACAAACCCAATACTGAGTGTCCCGATGATGGTCGGGGGACTGCAGGTCGCAGGTCACAGCCCACAGCGGCTCAGCTGCTGCCTCAGAAGGGCAGGCATTTGGACATCCCTGACCAGACTCCACACCCAATAGGTATTAGATTCAGGAATGCATGGATCGGGGTTGG
>NW_009605420.1:0-2652 GCF_000690535.1 Cariama cristata | reverse complement strand
AAGGAGGTTGTAGAGAGGTGGGGGTTGGTGTCTTCCTCCTGGTAACTAGTGATAGGACAAGAGGAAACGATCTTAAGTTGCACCAGGGGAGGTTCAGGCTGGACATTAGAAAGAACTTCTTCACTGTAAGAGTCGTTAAGCATTGGAATGGGCTCCCCAGGGAGGTGGGGGAGTCACCATCCCTGGAGGTGTTCAAAAAACCTTTTAGATATGGCGCTTCAAGACATGGTTTAGTGGGTTTAGCGGGCATGGTGGCATTGGGTGTACGGTTGGACTTGATGACTTTTGAGGTCTCTTCCAACCATAATGATTCTGTGATTCTATGATTAGGTATATTGTTATTGGTAACACGCAGTTTCGATAATCCTGCAGCCTGCCTGCCAGAGACTGCTAATACTGCTTGTAAGAATTGGGTGTCTAAAGGTTGTGATCCTTTGGGGCACTGTTTTTCGGAACCCCTCCCAAATACCATTCTATCTCCTGGCCCCCAAGCAGTGGCATTTTGCAAAACATCACTGCTTCTTTGTCTACACTTATTCTCTTTGTCCAAATAATAGGAAGCGTTACCCTGTTTGAAGACCCTCAAGAGTTATCGTATTCCTCCAGTAATGATGAATTCATTGTTATAATACCTCATGGGATAGGCTAACTTGCTGAATGAGGAATTGGGATGCATACTGTAACACTGGTGAGATTACACATCCTATCAAACCCTTGTATCAATGTCAGAATTAAATTCTCATCTATGTCAACATTGGTCTCTCTGTCTATATAAATTTCTGTAATTCCAACATTATTACAAGAGATACAACAACCCAGAACTTTAAGATTCCCCAGTCAGTTTTAAATGTAAAGGTCCTTCTTATCTGATGGTCCATCCCGGTGACGTAGCCAGTTTAACCCTGCTGTGATGTATCCATGGAGTGACTCCTTCAAGTCTGACAGCTGTGTAGGTGGTTAGTAAAATCTGGAAAGGTCCTTTCCACTTCTCTTGCAGCAGTTCGTCTGACCATGTCTTCAGATACATCCAGTCTCCAGGTTGGTATTGATGCACAGGCATGTCCAGGAACAAAGGTGCACTCACGGTGATGTACATGTGGAGAGAAGACAGAACTTTTCCTAGCGAGATAACATACTCCTTTAGGTAATGTTTCCCTACTATCTCAGGATGGGCTCCTGTTTTGGTTACCTGGTACGGTTTACCATGTGTGATTTCAAAAGGACTAATTTTCTCTTTAGTTTTAGGCTGGATATGTATTTGCAACAAAACCAAAGGTAAAGCATCTGGCTGCTTTATCTGGGCCTCTTGGCAGATTTTACTTATGTGTCTCCTTAAGCTCTGATTCATTCTTTCTACTTTCCCACTTGATTGGGGTCCCCATGGGGTATGGAGATTCCATTTCACCCCTAGTGCCTTAGTCAAACTCTGAACAGCCTCTGCTATGAAATGTGGGCCTCTGTCTGAAGATAGTCCTATAGGCACCCCAAACCTCGGTATTATTTCTTTAAGTAATGCTTTTGCTACTTCTTTTGCCATATTGGTGTGAAAAGGGAAAGCTTCCAGCCAACCTGAAAATGTATCTACCAAACCCAAAAGATACCAGTACTCATTTTGCCATGATAATTTGGAAAAGTCCCTTTGACAATAATCTCCTGGACTGTTCCTGCTCTTTGTCACTCCTAATAGAAGACTTCGGGAGAAGTGAGGATTGTTCTTTAAGCATATTTTACATTTCCTCACTATGCTTTTGACTACCGCAGTCATTCGTACACTCAGTACTTGTGTTTTTCGAAGCTTCCACCATTGTTTAAATTCCCCAATGAGTCACTTAGTGTTGCCTATTAGGTAGTTCACGCATAATTTCTTGTGTCACTATTACCTGGTGTGAAGGGGGCATCCACCACCCTTCTTGATTTTTATTTGCCTTCAGTAGATTAGCCAGTTGTTTGTCTTCTGGTATATAATGCAGACTCTTAGGCCCCAATCTCTCGACCTTTTCTGGTAAAACCAGTAATATTTGACTTAAAGCTGCTTCTTTTGCAGCTTTATCAGCCATTCCGTTTCCTACATGCACTGAGCTATTTCCGAATTGATGTGCTTTACAATGCATGATTGCCAGTAGCTTAGGGAGATTAATTGCTTGTAATAATTGTTGAATCATTGTCCCATATTTGGCTGGGGGTCCTTGGGAAGTTAAAAGTCCCCTTTCTTTCCAGATGGCTTCATGAGCATGGACTACCTCGAAAACAAACTTTGAATCTGTCCATATATTAACAATTTTGTCCTTTGATAATTCTAATGCTCTTAGTGGGGCTATAAGCTCTGCTTTTTGGGCTGATATGTTAGATAACAGAGCTTTAGCCTCAACTACTTCATCAATGTTTACCACTGTGTATCCTGCTCTTCATATTCCATCCTGCAAGAAGCTGCTACCATCCATGAACAGGTCCCAGTCTGCATTGTCTATTGGTATGTCTTTCAGGTCTGCTCTGCTGGAGTATGTCTGTTCCATCATCTGTAGACCATAGTGAATTAATGCTACTCCATCAGGATCAGTAGTTAGAAAAGTAGCTGGATTCAGGATGTTGGTTACTTTCAATTAGATGTTGTCCTGTTCCAAAAGGATCATAGAATCATAGAATCATTCGGGC
>NW_009605419.1:27364-42520 GCF_000690535.1 Cariama cristata | reverse complement strand
GATTCTATGATTCTATGATTCTATAATAATCTGACGGCCTTACCATGCTAAGCAGTTTCCTGGTTACATCTTTAACCCAAGTCCCAGGGAGGCAGCAAACTTCCCTAAAAAGTAGGTCTAGTCAGCAGACTGTGCTGTCTGTTCACCCTTGGGAGGGACTCACCTATGACAGTAGCCCACCGTTTTTTCTTCATTGAGGTGGTCATGATGAAGAGGATAGGCTGACATGACCTTGGTGATTCCTCTAGCATAGATGGATTGATTTACCTCATCATGTCCCTGTCCTTCCAATTCCAAAACCTTATATCTGTTGTGTAAGGGCACCTGAGAAGGCAAGGTACACAAGGAGGAACTTCCCCACTGCCCTGTGCAGAGATTGGTTTCCATTCAGCTCTATCCCTCAAGTCACTGCCTTCTGTCTGGTAGAGAGAGGGTGTAGGATCCTCCTTATAATTTGTTATGCCTAGTTGACATTTCTGTTCTAGTAAGGCATCATGGAAGGAGTCATACACTTCACATTTAAGACAAAAACAACAATATACTTTATTGGTAGAATAAAGTTCAATGGTAAATACGACAGTGGTTTAATAAGATGTGATGGCAAAGTACACTTGATTATTTACTGCATAGAGGACAGGGTCACAACAAACCATCATGGAAACCCTCTCATTGAGTCATGAGATTGAGAAAGGACACTCTTACTTTCTAAACTCCTTTTCAGAGAGGAGTTTAAGTGTGGCTGGATTCACCCCTAGTTCCAGAACTTGTCAATGGTTTATGTCTAAAGGATTATATACAAGCAATCAATCCTTTACATCACTTAGCTAAGATTTCAAAGTTTAGCATGCTATTAATCACTTACCAAGAATCTGATTTGGCAAAAAGTAACTTTGAGTGGCATCCCTACTCAAGTGGAAATCCTGGCGTGCAACCCCCTGACCCTGCAGGAGTTGGGTGCCACTCAAGTGCCTGTATACTAAAGCACACAGTAAAGGGAATAAACTTGATGAATTAGATAACTGTGTGCAGTTGCAGGACTGTGATCTTGTTGGGATCATGAACACACACTGGGATGGCTCCCGTGACTGAAGTGTTGCAATGGAGGCATATAGGCTCTTTAGGAAGGACAGTAAGGGAAGATGAGTAGAGGGAGTTGCCCTTTATGTGACAGAGCAACTGGAATCCATGCAGCTCTTCTGGGGACGGATAGAGAACCAACAGAGAGTTTGTCAGTTAGGATTAAAGAGAGGACAGGCAAAGTGCCAGTATAATCACTGTTTGCTATAGGCTACCTGACCAGAAGAAACTAGTGAGTGAGGCCTTCTACAGACAGATAGGAACAGCCTCACATTAGCAGGCCCTGGTCCTCATGAGGGACTTCAGGTACTCTGGTGTCTGCTGGAGGGACAAACAGCAGCACATAAGCAGTCCAGGAGGTTACTGGAATGCATTGATGACAACTTCCTTCTCAAAGTGATTGAGGACCCAACAAGGAGAGCTGCTCAGCAGGTCCTCATACTCACCAACAAGAAGGAGGAGTGAAGATAAAAGGGGGATGTGAAGATAAAAGGCAGCTTTGGCTGCAGTGACCACGAGATGGTGGAATTCAGGATTGTGAGAGCAGGAAGGAAAGTGAAAAGCAAGCTCACGACCCCGAACTTCAGGATATCAGACTTTGGCCTCTTCAAGGATCTGCTTGGAATAGACCCATGGGACAAGGCACTGGAGGGAAGAGAGGCCCAAGATAGATGTTTAATATTCAAGGATCACCTCCTGCGAGCAAAAGAGAGCTCCATTCCTATGAATAAGAAGTAAGGCAAAAATGCCAGGAGGACCACGTGGATGACAGAGAAACTCCTGGTCAAACTCAGACAAACAAAGGAAGCATACAGAGGGTGGAAGCAAGGACAGGTAACTGGGGAGGAATACAGAAGCATTGTCTGAGCATCCAGGGATGAAGTTAGGAAAGCTAAAGCCCAAATGGAGTTGAATCTGGCTAGGGATGTTAAGGACAACAAGAACGGCTTTATAAGTACATAGGAGACAAAAGTAAGACGAGGGAAAACGTGGGACCATTGCTCAATGAGACGAGGCACCTCGGTACACAGAACATGGAAAAGGTGGACGTATTGAATGCCTTCTTTGCCTCACATTTTACTAGCAAGACAGGCCTTTGGGAAGCTCAGGTCCCAGAGACTGGCAGAAAGGCTGGAGTAAGGAAGATGATGGAGGAAGATCAGGTCAGGGAATACTTAAGCAAACTGCACATACATAAGTCCATGGGCCTTGATCGGATGCATCCATGAGTGCTGAGGGAGCTGTTAAATGTCATTGCAAGGTCACTTTCGATAATCTTTGACCAATCGTGGTGGCTGAGAGAAGTGCCTGAAGACTGTAGGAAAGCAGATGTCACCTCCATCTTCAAGAAGGGCAAGAAGGGAGACCTGGGGAACTACAGGTTGGTCAACCTCACCTCAATCCCTGGGAAGATGATAGAGCAGCTACTCCTGGAAACCATTTCCAGGCACATTAAAGATGAGAAAATCAACAGGAGCAGTCAACATAGATTCATCAGGTCATGCTTGACCAACTTGATAAACTGCTGTGATGAAGTGACTAGCCTGCTAGATGACAGGAGAACAGTGGATATTGTCTACCTGGAGTTCAGTAAAGCCTTTGACACTGTCTCCTGTAAAATCCTCACAGAGAAGCTCTTGGTGTACAGTCTGGATGAGCAGACAGTGAAGTGGACTTAGAACTGGCTGAATGACTGGGCTAAGAGGGTGGTGGTCAGTGATGCAAAGTCTATAGTTGAAGGCCAGTGACTAGCAGTGTACCCCAGGGGTCAATACTGGGTCCTGTCCTGTTTAACATCTTCATTAATGATCTAGATGATGGGACAGAGTGTGGCCTCAGCAAGTTTGCTGATGACAAAAAATGGAGAGGAGGAACTGATATACCAGAGACTTGTGCTGCCGTCCAGAGAGACCTCGACAGGCTGGAGATTAGATAAATGCATTAGATAAAGCGTTGCCAGGATGTCAAGGGAGGTCATCCTTCTCCTCTACTCGACATTGGTGAGACCACACCTGGAGTACTGTGTCCAGTTATAGGCTCTCCAGTACAAGAAGCACAGACATACTGGAGAGAATTCAAGGGACTAGAGAACTTCACATATGAGGAAAGTCTGAGAGAGCTGAGACTGTTCAGCCTGGAGAAGAGGAGGCTTGGGGAGATCTTATCTATGTGCACAAATAACTGAAGGGAGGCTGCAAAGAAGAGGGAGCCAGGGTCTTTTCAATGGTGCCCTGTGACAGGACAAGAGCAATGGACACAAACTGAAACACAGGAGGTTCCCTCTGAATATCAGGTAACAATTTTTCTCTGTGAGGGTGACTAGGCACTGACATGGGCTGCTCAGAAGGGTTGTGGAGTCTCCCTCAGACATATTCACAGTTCAGAGCAAGCGGCTGTAGGTGGCCCTGCTCGAGCAGGGTGTTTGGACAAGGTGACCTCCAGAGGTCCCTTCCAGCCTCAACCATTCTGTGATTCTGTGATTTTGTGAAGGCTACGGCCTCCAATTGTGGCAAGAACTATGAAATTCCCAATGGTTATTTCTTGTGAAAAATACTGCTTAGTATTAAAAACTGCCTGTTTATTGGATTTAAATAACTGTTACGGGTGTTAAAATTACTATTAAAAACCCCCAAGGCTTCACTGCACTGCATAGTATAGAAACATGGATAAAAAGATGCTGCCTTACCTTCAAGGGACCTTAAGCTATACAGACAGCTAAGACGAAAGACCATGAGACAGATTTGATCAACAGAATAGTGTTTGGTCATGACATGAATAGTCTAATTATCAAACTATTTGTAAATAAAGCAAAGTGGTGGACTGAACTTTTTGAGCACTTCTTGCTTTTCTTTCTCTTCTTGAGATGGAGGTAGTGTTGGAGAAAGAAGGACTCTGCTTGTTTACATAAAAAGCAGCCAATTAATGAAAAAACTATAATTCTAGATAACTGGCTGTGGATGTCTTGATAACTGGATGGAACGGGAGTGCTCCAAAATAAGATATAAATGCAGAACATGTGACTCTGTGTGCAATTTTAATTTCACCTGCTTTATGGGCAACAGCTAGAGTATAGACATAAATTTATTTAACAAGTATTTTGTCATGGTCAATTAGTGAATTAATAAATTCGTTTCTATTTCATGTCAGATTCATAGAGTTGAGGTTTTTTTCCCCCACTTGTCTCTTTCTCACAGATTTTCTTTATAAACAGATAAACCCTTTTGCCAATGGGGGAGTTGGAAGCCAAGAATAACTTTTATTTGGTCTCTTGAGATGATGTTTGTCTCTTCGGAGTGGACTGATAATTGTATGAAAACAATATTTGAAGTAGGATACTGAAGTTGTTATCTGTTAAAGATCATTTAAATATCGTTCATATTGCTTATAACACTCCTTTTTTCCTTTCTATTTAATAAGTACAGATCATGAGGAACTCTACTAGTAGTTGGTCATTAACTAGTAACCACTCAAAAACCACATTCAAATTATCTCCCATTTAGTTGTTTTCCTATATACCTTCCAAGACATTTTAGTAATTTTCATTCTCTCTGATTTAAATAATAATATCCCATGTATTATCATATCAAACACATTACTGAAGCTCAAATAAATTAGATCTCTGTAATGTCTCTTCTCTGAATAATTATCTAACAAGAGAAAAGAAATAAATTTGTTTGTGACAGTCTGAAATTAATTAAAGATCTGGATTTAAGTCTTTGGACAGGGAGTAAAGGATTTTTGAGTCATTGGAAGATGCTAAGTAAAACCTTCAGGCCAAAAAAGAAAAATATATAAATCTGTTTGAGGGATGTGGTTGGAAGTTTTCCTCAGAAACTGCTTGGTAGTTTAAGAAAAAGTATTTTCAGCTGTTACAGACTGTTCTCTTTCAAGGAGTACTAGGATGAATGAGTAAAACTTTTCTTTGACGTACATGGAAATACTATAGCATAAGGTCTAACTAATGTTTTAAGTTCTTATTATGAATTCTTCAGAACACTTTAAACTGGATGCCCTACTTAATGATAATGTTATAGCTTTCAATTATTTCACCAAAATTATATTTAAAATACTACTATATCTTCTGTAACCTAGATATAAAAGACAGACACTAAAAACCTATAATGAATGCAATAATAGTTACACTTAAAACACTCTCCAGAGTCTAATTCACGGATAATAGTCTGGAAGTAACTATTACTGAAAAGTGGAATATTAATGGAAATGGAATATCTTGGAAATATCCAAGATGCCACTGCAGCAGAAAACAATGAACATAGCAAGTTTGGTGAAATTCTATCAACTGTTTAATAGTAACAACAGTAACTGCAACAATATCCCTTAAAAATCATTATGTGGCAGAGTAAGTAAATTAAAGCTTTACATACAGGAAGGCCAAGATTATTCCATTTAGTCATTATTTTGTGAGTAGGTTCATGGAATTCAATTTCAACAAATGTTCAATATGAATGAGAGTGGTGGGATCAGACCCTAAGTGAACAATGCTTATACTGTTGAGGAGAAAGAGAATCTTTCCTTGAATATGCAGTAAGTCCTTTTATGTTATCTTAAAGACAAATATTAAATGTGACTTTGTCAGCAATACGTATGTAATAAGCCTGGAGGTTTCAGAAAGCCAGGTGATATAGTTCTTTCTCAGGATGATGATGAAACACTTTCATTGAGTACCAACTCTGGAGAATATTTAACAGCCTGTATCAGAACTAGATGTTTTTACAGTACCAAGTCCACATAACATGCACACAACAGTATTAAAAGACCTGGATGAGAGACACTCTGGGCTATTAATATTTATTTTCAATAAGTATTGTACCAGATTGGATATTTCAGAAGACTGAAAGTAGTGTGCTAATGTTTAAAAGCGATAAATGGAATAGGACAGATAAATGATTTTTTTTCTACCTGACAACAATGTAATCACAGCAGCTTTGCAGGTTCCGATTATTAAAAAGCAAGGCCACGTGATAAACCGAAACATAATTATTATGAACCTGAGGCCATTTGTTAATCAATATCTATGGAAAACAGATTATTTGTATTAACATTGCATGCATATGTGTATAATAATTTGGTTGATGAATGTGAAAATGTGAGAGCACTTTGGTACACTGACAGTGCCTTCTGAAAGGCACTCTTGGGCCATTGCATATCAGAAACGGAAAGAATACCAACTTAGCATGGCTCTCACTACATCGATGACAAAGTGGTTGCTAAGAATGGACATGTACCTACAATGAAGGAGTCAACAAGTGGTTCTAGCAGAG
The DNA here is from genome assembly GCF_000690535.1 of Cariama cristata. Taxonomy (NCBI): domain Eukaryota; kingdom Metazoa; phylum Chordata; class Aves; order Cariamiformes; family Cariamidae; genus Cariama; species Cariama cristata. The sequence continues at coordinate 36,161 of NW_009605419.1, read as the reverse complement.
TCCCATGCAATCTTGCTCTTGAACCTGAGTTCTGTAACGTTTCTGTCAGTGAACTGGAGCCAATATTAATGTTCATATTTTCAATGGATTCAAAGGTATATAATAGGTAACAGAGAATACAAATTGCTGATCCAGAACAATCTAGATTACTTTCTAGTATAAATTATGGAGAGTCTTTTTACAAGAAGGGAACAGTCTAAAGTGAGAAGCAATAACTGTATAAAACACTGGGAGTCGAAGTTGTTAATTGGAGATATTTATCTCTCAGTATAACACTGGTCAAAGAGAATAATGTGAGCGCTGCGTATATAAAAACAGGATTCTTGTTGTTTCAGAAATTTAACGTGGAAATGTAATTTAAATTTAAGATGGAAGATGGAAATTACAGCAGGATTAAAAATAGGATGAGAAAGCTGATTAAATAGCTATAAGATGTGAGACAGAGATTCAAAGAGCTTGGTCAGGTTAACATATTAAAGGACTCTTCTGAGGAGAGTAATAAGGAACATTTAATCATAAATCCTTAAATAGCATATGAAGAACAGACATTTTCCTGAATCCATTTAACATAGCAGATAAAGGTAAGAAACTTGAAGTAGCTGGAAATTTTCAGCCAACCGAGTTCATACAGATATTAAGTAAAGATATGAGTAAATGATGTATCCTGTCAGATTATTTGTTAAAAACCTCATCTGTACCTTCACAAAGGAGCATAGAGTGACAACGGTAGGTGGGGGACCCCAAATGATACCCTGTGCCAGAAGGCCCCAGGCCCATCAACAGAGCCATAGACCAATCACAGGTGCATCACAAGCCCACAATAACACAGGGACACAAAGGCAGGCAGAGACTAATGGAATTTGGGAATCACAAGAAGACATATCCTGTCCAGGCCCATCCTACGATTTTCTCAGGAGAGGCTCAGCCCTGGTATCTGAGTGTGAAGCATAATGAATGGAGAAGCTCTCTGCAGCAGCGTTCAGACTATTCATGAAGAGTAGAACTGAAGAGCACACTACTGGGAGACATTTCTTCGTTAATGGTAAGTTGTATTAATTTCTGAAGAGAAACCCATGATGCTGAGGGCAAATGTGCTCCTTCGGCTCTTCCCACAGTAGTCTATGAGCTCTTTTCCATTTATACATTTTTTTTTTAAATATGTATTTTCCGTACCTATTTTACTCTGTAAGGAATGTTTTAGAACAGACTGGGAATGCCTGAATTAAACTGTGAAGTCTCCCTGATAATATACCTATAATTAGTGTAGATTTCCAGCCTGTAGGAAATCCTGCCATTATTCCCATTTTTGAAATCACAAAATTAAATTTCTCATGTGTTTTTTGAAAAAAGCCAAAATACTTGTTTGTGTCTTTTCCTATATCAATCCCTATGACATGTCAAAGTGTTTTAATAATTTAATGCCAATAGTTTTGGCAAAATCTGTGAGGTTACTCAACATGTTTAGTTGAATCAATATTTCCCAAAACCTAACAAGATCTAATTGTGGTTTTTATTTTGTAAAACTGCATATTCTGCATATCAGCATATCAGAATGAGTTCCATGTGGCCACTCCAGTCTGTTAAATATTTGACAGATTATTGAAGGGAGAATTTTGAAAAAACTTCAAAGACCACCTTGGGACCATGACGTAATTCATTGCCTTTCAACTGTCTCCAAAGAACAATGGATTTCTTATCTAATACTTAAGATGTCTGAAGACAGGCATGTTAATAGAGGAAGAAAGTAACAGGGCTGCCATTTCTTTGCAACTGAGCTATCAAACATTATATTGATAAAACTGGCTTGGATACAGGTCAAAATAGAAAGAATTTTAGAAGCATAGAAAAGGTGCCAAGATATCGAACACAAAGTGCCACAGTAAATTAGGGCAGGTACAGTTCAGGAATCTTTCTATTCCATTTTACAAAATGTTAATCTCGATTTTATTATAAGGTGGAACTTCTTCTGTTTGTTGATAAAAGTGACCACTGTTACATCCTATTGTTAAGTACAATATGCTTTGCTCTTCAGTCACTGTCAAGTTAGGAGTCAGAATATTTTTAGTGGAGTAGACATCTGAGTACTTAAGAGCAGCACGGAGTCTGGGATATATGAGGCAATTGTTTCAGAGACTAAGAGAGTTGGCCTTAGTTCTGGAAACAGTGGACAGGTTATGTTCACACTAGGAGCTCCAGTGATTTAATTACACTTCCTAAAGATTGCTGGTTGTCCAGAAAGACTCTGGACTGTGTTGTGAGGTACTAGTGGAGGAACACACGATAATAGTAACAAAGAGAGATAGTCCTTTAAAAGACATACTTAGATGATTAGAGAAGTTAAATGAAAAAGGAACGTAGGAAACATGCTGGATGAGCACTTCAAATAATAGGAATACTACCAGTTTCCTATGTATTATGGAGAAGTTTAGTCTGACAATCTAGACAATGTTAAAGCACAAACTGAAATGTCACTGCAATGGACCACTACTAGACTAAAAATGTAGATACCTAGTGCATATGCAGTGTAAACAGAAACAGTCTGATTAGATTTAGGATGACATGTGCTTCTTTCAATATAAAATTACTAAGATGTTTTCCAGAGTTAGATAGTCTTAGAAACATATAAATTGATATTTGTGGTAGACAGAATCTAAAAAATATTAATATATATTTTAAAGAAAAAATTACTTTAGAAAGGCTGACCTACATGAAGTAGAAAACTGAATTTAAATAACCAAAAGCAACAATGACTAAAGGACATGTGAATAGTGTAAACAGATCAGTGAGAATTTTTAAAATTAGCATATTATGAGATGCACCGTTCTCATCCCTTCCCTCTTACTCTACCCACTTGTCTTTGTACAACAGGGGTTTTTCCATTTTTTCCAGCCATCAAGTCCTTCTTCATCCATTGTCAGATGACTATTTGAGGAGCAAAAAAACCTCACACCAAAACCCTCAGTTTCTGTAAAACTAATTTCTAAGAAAAGCTGGTGACTTTGACTGGAAAGCTAGCACCAGTCTACAAGGTCATTTGACCCTCAACTGACTGGAAACTGTTTTTCGTAAGGCAACGCAATCCAGATTTCTTTATTTCCCCTCTGATGACAGCAGATTTTCAGGACTTTCTGTATTATCACCATTCAACCCACACATCCTTGTATTTTTGGATGTAAACCCAGTTATTTTCTAAACTCAGCAGCTCATTAAGAGGGCAGTTAATTGAAGTACCACAATCATAGTGTGGCAAACAGGCAACTGATCCTGTTTTTTACGTGATCAGTTATTTCATAGTGTGCATTTGCAGATCAGTAGCTGTATCCACAATGAATTTATTACAGGAATCTAATTTTATCACTTGAAAGTGTATAATGGAACTTATCGTTTTGAAGAAACAAGGCCATTTCCATGGAATTTCCAGATTACAACCCTGGACTCTACACTAAGTCCCATGTACAGTCTAAACAATGCTGTAATTAGGCTGTTTCCAAAGTAATTCATTTGTTCCCGAAGATCTCAGAGAGGGGTAGATAACCAAAGTGTTGTCCTGGTTCTTCAGAAGAACCGATAACCTCATGCAATACTAAGCCTGGTCAGAGAACCTAAGGCCATAGCCAACATAAAAGTTGGAAGTCACAAAACTGCAAAAGAAGGCATGTAGAAGGTGTCTCTTCTCCCTGTAAGTCTATGCTGGATCTCTCCTTTTTGGATATCTTTTTGTTCCTGATCTTTATCGTCCTCAACACACATTTAACATTGGTCCTTCAATATGCATTTATGGAGAACTGTCATAAATCTATCAAGCGGAATGCAAAGTAGTCATGATTTTTTTCAAGTTAAACTTGGTGATATTCTTTGCCAGAGGTGTGATTTCTTTTCAGTATTACACAAAAGTGGAGATTACTTGGTTATAGTGATATTACCAACAGAGTAAATTATTTTTTCCCCAGACCCGAACTACACTGCAAATATGAGTCAACAGGAAATCAAAGGAAAATAGTGATCCAGTACAAGCAATAAATACAATTTCTTACACACTTTTACTTCAGGTCTTAAGTTCAGTAAGACAAAACATCTTTGAGGTCCACTGCAACTTGCTTCATACCATCATATTTTCAATTATGTTCATAGAAATCTTAACTAAATAAGAGCTGAACATGTTTAATCCAAAGTGACCACAAGGTTAGTCTCATAATGACTCTGCACATTAATTTCTGCTACATATTTAGTTCGTCTAATAAATGCAATTGTTTTCTTTTATAGTTTTATCTCCTCCATTAAGCACAAAATGAGTTGAGAAATAAAGAGTGTTATGCTGAAAACAAACAACTATTATTAGATATCCAGATATCCACTAAATTTGACGAAGCTTGAGTTTCATTTCAATATTCACTGTGCAGTGTAAATCTCTATATTACTGATTACATGTAGGAGGAAATGCATTCTCCTGCAAGAATTGCAATAAAAACTCCTGTCCAATTCCACTTGCAGTTGCAGATGAACTGATACGCATATGTAATGGACAGAAATGGTATACAGGAGCAGGGTAACTGCTTGCAGTTTTATCCTCAAAATGCCAAAGAGAAGGAAAGTGGCACAAACATAAATATCTATAAAGAATCTCTAGTACTGCTACTTTCCACGATGATGTCCTATGTACCTATTACCTTAGAGTCTCCAGGGTTAAAGTACAAATGACTTCAAGCAATCTAGCCAAATCTTGATTCAGATTCATAGAAATTGTAGGAAAATTCAGAAACAGATCCAAGAATTTGAAGTAAGGTCCTCTAAATACCATCAATTATTGTAAATTTTATTAGTTGCCTTTGTCCTATGGAGACCTGTCCACTATGAGCTAAATCAGTATCAGAATCTTATTTTCTGCATAGATCAATAAGCAGATAGTTGATCTTTACTCACTGTAAACTTGTGCTAGATTCAGGCCAGTAATTCAGAAGTAAAAGACTTTGTGTCCTGTCATTAATTCCTGAAGCCGCATAGTCACTTAGAACTAGCATGCATAAGGGTAATTGAAAGTCCCTCGCATTTGATGTTTTTGAGAGTCTGTGTGCTGTAAGCAAAATTTGTAATGAGTTTACTATTTGAACAGTATCACAACAGAGTAAAAACCCATCAAGTATTTTAATTATTGTAGGACAGGGGGAAAATCTGTTATCACTCATGCATGCTGCAAGAAGTTATAAAATACTTAAAACTGCTGCTTCACTTACATTTATGGATATATTAGTCCATTTTCCTTGTCAGTTCTGTTTGACTGCCTTTGAATGATACGAAATTTTTGCATTTTGAATTCCAAAGCTGTCAATGCCGTGCACATAGCTGAACAGGTGACATGAGTTGCTTAATTATTGAAAAATATGAATGTGAGAGAAAAAAGAGAATCACAGCATGGAAGCCCAAAGGAGATATAAAACAGTTTAAAGCAGACTTGCCATTGGACAAACTCTTTAGATTGTGTTGTTCATTTTTGCTACAGTGATTTTAATGTAATCTGAAAGATCTAAAAGCATAATAATCTGGAAAACCATATTCAGTGGCCACAGGGTAAGAAAGAACTTGAAACAAAGTGATGTAATTACTATGTAAAATGGTCAATTTTCTTACACTTAAAAAGCAAATAAAACAAGGCAATTACTGCTTTATTATTACTTCAAGAGTATGTAGTTACTTCTGCTTTACAAATTGTGCAAAGGGAGCTTTGCATGTAGAAGAAACAAAACAGTTCACATTAAAACTAAACATCTGTAGGTATCTGCACAGATTTAAACTTACATATTTATTTGTGAGAAATTCAGTACTCTTTTCCCTGAGAAAGTATTTTAAATTAATATCCTCTAATCCTGTAATCTGCTTTGTATAATACATTCTTCTAGTCATATTATATAGTCCTTGTTCATTACGAAAAATTTTCAAAATTACCATTTACTTTGTCGACATAACTCTTTTGACTCTTCTCCCAGATTGGAAATATAAAGGTCCAGAATTGGAGCTGGCGCAGTACCTAGTTAGATACTGACTTCTCCAAAACATGGGACACTTAGATCCAGAGCTTTCAGGCTTTACCCTGTTTTTCAGACAATTTAATATCATGGATTTTTCCCCACAAAATGACTATGTTGATTTACAAAAACCATGCTTTAAACTTATGCTGAGCTATACTGAACTCTCAGCTATTTTAGAGAATAAGTTACAGGCTTCACACATTTGTCTGTGATGGCTTTTTGTTATAAAATGAGCCAATGAAAGGTGGTTAAAGAAGAAGCAGGCAGGGAAGGAAGAAAAACAAGCAAAAACCAAAAACCCCAGCTGCATGAACAGACTAACACTGTGTAAAGAACAAACATTTCAGAGTTAGTTCTTCCTACACAGTTGTTGATGCTGGGAAGAAAGGCACCACAGAGCTTCTCAAGCATTAGAGAACAGCAAGGCTGCAGACAGGTCAGCAGAAGACAGGAAGGAGTTTGAAGGGATCAGAGACTGCAAGTTGGGGTAATCTGAACAAAGTCAGAGAAATGGAGTAGAGAAAGTAGCAAGGAAAAGGTTATCTTTCTTCTAGTGACAAGTAAGGGTAAACTAAACTGTGAGGGATCTTGAAACAGAAATTTTTGACAAGGCAAAGTTTCCAGAGAAATGAAGATGTAGGCATGTGAGTTTCTTACTTTCACCTTCTGCTTGTATATTTTGCACCTTCACAGTTGTATATCAAGGACCTCTAGGATGCTCATGGCCAGATTTATACAATCCCACTTCCTATCAATAGGTTCACTCCTTTCACTGTTGTGATGGATGCACTCCTCCTGTTTGAACTAACTGAACTTTGGTCCAGGTAAATGCTCAGCAAGTAGGCTTAACCCAAGTTAATCCTATTATGTGAGGTTATCAGTGACAACATAGCACCAAAACAAAAATTTTGGTTGGAGACTGGGACAGTGGTGATCTCCCCTTGAGCAGGGTCACCTCCCAGGGTTACCACTTGAGGCTGAGAGATCTCATATCTGACACCAAACATCGATGGGTTGATAAATGACATTTTTTGCATGAATGTAACATTTAAGATATGTATAGTAAGCTTACGCAATAAACTTTGTAACGCATACTAACTTTAAGTGTCGTAAATAGTAGACTATTGACTGCCAATCCATCTGTAGTTATTAAATATTTTACATACCTAAATTTACTGATTAGAACTCAATAAACTGACTACTAGATCAGATCTGACTGATCTCTGACTCTTCTCCTGTGATGACCCTACAAAATTGTAACCAAAACGATGAGCCTGCAATAGTTGGACATACTGGAAAGACTTCTAGAGTGTGATGTAGGGACCATATAAATATGCAAATGTAGTAAAAAATCAAATAAAATTACACATGCACCTTTCACAATTTTCAGAGAGAATGTAGATACATCAAAGGGCCAGACGACTGCTTCCTGCTTTCATAGCCCGGCTATGCCCAATCTACAAGAAATTTACTTGGTCATATTTTCATTAACTACAATATATTTTCATCCTAATCTAGATCAAGTACTGTCTATTTTCTTGTCCAGGTGTTCCAAGGACTCTTAACTTGTTCAATGCCTGGTGCTACACAGCCAGTATGAGAAGGAAAACAATAGAAATACCATTATAGCAGTATCATAATTTTTCATTTCCACTTAAAATAACCATGGTTATAATTGCCAGCTATCCCATCCCTTCCTATGCTTACCTGTTTACCACTACTTAGGGAATATAAACCTGCATAATTATCAACATGCATCAATCCCTCAAAAGCAGAGTCTTGCTTTAAACCAAAATCTGCCTTGGAAACCTTCTTGACTGACTGACATCACCAGTACAATAAACTCTATCCTCTGTCACGGTTAGAAGTCTTACTAGATTTTTTTTTCCTAGACCTTGCAGAAAGCTGTATTTGCAGAAGTGTTAGGATGAATATACAACGATGTCAGAGGGATTAAAGTAGTCTGAAATTCTTTATAGAGACTAATGCTGGAATATAAACTCAAGAAGTATAAAATCTTGGTTTTGGACTTCTTTTTAACATATGCTACTTCAGACATTGTAAAATCTGCAGAACAAGAAACAGTATAATTTGTCTCCTTTCAGTTAAGAAAGCTAAAACAGTACTTGAGAAAGGTTTGACTCAAATGTAAGTACAGAAATTGTACTAGACTTACATGAATGTCTAGCTACTATGCTTGGCAGTATCTTACATTACTGTTGTGGGTTAGCCTTGGGAAGCAGCTGAACTCTTATCCAGCTGCTCACTCCCTCTGGAGGGACAGAGGAAGAAAAGAAGAAAAACAAAAGAAATCAAGCTCATGGATCGAAACAAAGACAGGGAGATTGTTTACCAATAGCATTGTACACAAAACACACTTGACTTGGGGAAATTAACTTAATTTTTTGTCAATTAAAACAGATTCAGGTAATGAGAAACAAAACCCCCACAAACATTAAATCACCTTCCTGTCCTTTCCCAGACTCAGCTTCACTGCTCTACACAACCAAGTGGTGTGGGGGGTGCGAGCTGCGTCCAGTAAGCAGCGATTCCTCTCTGCTGCTCCTTCCTTCTCACAGTTTTGCTCTGCTCTGATGTTGGCTGTCCAGTGGCTGCAGGTCCTTCAGGAATATGCCTGTCCTCTGGCATAGGCTCCTCCACAGGCTGCAATGTGGCTATCTGCTCCACCATGGAGCACCTCCTCCTCTGACCTTGGTGTCCCAGAAGAATGCTGTTTCCTTTTTTCCCCTCGTCCTCTGCCTGTCCAGCATTTT
>NW_009605419.1:0-27333 GCF_000690535.1 Cariama cristata | reverse complement strand
TCTTTCCCTCAAGCACCACCATCTTGGCTGAGGGGCTGAGCTGTGCCCTGCAGTGGGCACACAGGAGCTGGCTGGAGCCATCTGTGTCCAGCACAGCCCAGCCCTGGTCTCTCCTCCGAGAGACCACTCCTGCAACCCCCCCACTGCCAGCACCAGGGCACCTGCACCTTATGCAATTATGAAGCACAGATGTCTTGGAACTAATGGCAGGATCCCTTTCCTGAGTTTTTCCTATGAAATTCTCTTAGCATCTGTCCTGTCCCACTCGGTGGGTGAGGGTGAGGTTATCTTTTAAATTCTCTGCTCAGTAATCCGGAATGACAACAAGCACTCTAGAGGTTCAACCAAGGTCACACTTTTACTGAAAACTTGGCCAGATTACAACAGATAGTGGCTTGGCAAAAGTTGTGATTATATTACAACAAAGTCACAGCAATATTGCCCTTACGTGCCCAGAATGAAATACAGAAATGTAGATGGAGAGGGGGAGAGAGAGAAAGAGAGAGATGTAAAAGAAAGAACAGAGAAAAGAGACGTATCACCACCCTTGGATCCAGAGATGGTCTGTCTGTCTTCCAATTATGGTCCTCAGGTGGTGAGCACACGTGTGTGACTCCTTGAAATTTCTCTTTTTATAAAGCTTGACTACTTCCCAGGGGAGGGGATTTGGCCTGGCTGGTGCATGCATAATCTTTGCTTCAGAAAGTGTGAGAAATGAGTCTGTGATCACCTAGCCCCTTCTCCCTTTTTTTTTCTACATGACCGAGGAATGACCTTCTGCTTGCGCGGTCGCAGTTCATGGGCACGTATGTGTGAGCGACAGACGGTGTATCAGTTCACGGTATCTCAGATCACAGAATAGGGGAGTTGGTTCATAAGGCAATGTCCCCCCTCCCCATGTTAGCCCACTTCTGCTTGCTGGACAGAACTTGTTTTGACATGTTTGAGGCATCCCCATACATTAATCCTTTCAGTTTCTTACAGCATCCCATAGTAGTCTGTATTTCTGACTTGCCTGCAAACAAGTGGGAATAAAAGCATCCTGCAGTATAGATTAACTGCTGAAATTGTATAGAGATCAACAAGTAAAATATCATGGGACCTTGGTCTGAAGCCACCCTGTGGGAGTTTGGCAGGGTTGTAAGGAGGCAAAAAACCCTAAAAATTGATGGCATTTTGAAATGACAGCCTCTTTCCAAGAGGATAAGGAAGTAGAGATCTCTACCACCTCTATCCTGGAATGTTAACACAGTGCTTAAAGGACTCACCCAATCTGCGCCATCCTTTAAGTTTTTGACCTTTATTGATCTAAAACCCTCGTCAAGGAAAAAGACTTTCTTTATTCTTAACATCCTCAAGGAGAAGTGGAGACTTACAGGCATAAATTATTGATCTAATCCTCCATTAAAATGGCAAAAATACTGTATACACTAACAGCATCTTGATTATTTTTTCTGGGAAAAAAACAAGCATAAAACAACTACCCCCTTCTCCTATGTCATCTCAAGTTACCATATCAATCACAGCTAAGCATAGATTCTCACTCAGAAGGGATCTGGAGCAGTTCAGGGAGAGAGGCAGCCGTGTTCTCTTGAGAAGATATTTATATTTGAAACTTTATAAAGAGTAAAGCATCTAAAGTGTCTGGCTGATTGGCTTAGGGAGCAATGCATGCTGGGAGGAATCTCTGACATTAGGACCGCATCAAAACCTCTGTTACAGGCACCATGTCAAAGCTTGTTCTCTAGGGCAGGCTTCAAGCAGTACATGCTCTTGTAACCTTTGCTTCTTCCTAAGGCGTGTAACTCACTGAGCAGTGCTGACAGAAATCCCAGAAGGGATGGCAATTCTTGGGGATGGCAATTCTTGTTCTACTGGTTAGTTAAGTTGCCTTTAGTTTATTTGCAGTTACTGGATGTTAGAGAACAAGGGTAGGCACTGTTACTAACAACTACAGAAAAGGACCTCGGCTAGTACAAATCCCACCACCTTTACTCAAACCTGCTAGGGCACCCATAAGAATAATGTGTTAATTATTGCTTTCAGAGCAATAGAGGTTTCAAATAAAGTTCCATGAGTTCCAAGTACAGGCAAATCAAGCAGAAACAAAAGAGAATATATGCCCAAAAGACTCTACAGAATTTACACGTCTGTCTACATGAGAGACAAAAGGTCACCTACCAACGAATGGAAACATAAGATTTGTTGAAAACAAAAATATAAGTGAAAATAAGGTACAGCTCACATATGTAAGAAATTATTAATAATTTTCTGAATATTCAAATTAAAAAAACTAATTTAAAAAAGACCCTCAAGAATGTTATATTATTCTCCCCTCTCCCTGAACTCCTTTTGAAGCTGTAACCCAACAAGCTCTCCTGTGGTTCCACAGTGTGGAATCTGTAGCAGTCACAGTCATGACCTATGAAGGTTATTTGACCTGTAGGTGTGTAGAGATCATGACTGTGGGCTTCTCAGCATTCTGCGATAACAAGGACACAGACATCTGTGTTTCTCAGAATTTCATTATTACAAATTACTAAAAAACAACTATTACTAAGAAGAAATATGTGTACATGTATACACTATAAGGCACTTCAAAATCACCACTACAAAAGCAAGTCTATAATTATATATATGTTACAAGAGTAAAGCAAATATATGTATGTTGCAGGTTATTACAGAATTCGAACTAATGAAGCAAGTATGCACTTATGAACCTTTACCTGTGCACACACCTATAAATATACCATGTCAGATGTTACTGGTATAACACTCACCAGGAGTGGGGCTAATTGATGATGGAAGAAGTCTCACTTCAAATACTATCCACATCACAGAGTCTGGAGTTACCCAGGCATCCCTGGCAAGGGTCCAGCCTGTCCATGAAGAAAGGTTCTTGCAGAGAAGATAATTTTGGGTAGCGAGCGAGGTACTTTTTGTACCTTTTTGGTGTAGATACATGAGTTGGCTTAGGAAGGTCAGTTTGTTACTCAGTTTCTTTGTCCTGCACCCATCAAGGTTTCTTTGTCCTACCAACTCTGAGTTTATCAGTTTTATCAGGATTCTAGCTAAGAAGATATATTTCTTTATCAATATGTTTACTGGGTCCTATTTGTGGTGGCCCTGTCAAATTCCCAGAGGGTAAAGTTTTAAAGGTAGTGTAGGTAAACAAACTTGTATATCACTCCTCATTTGCTCAAAAGTGAAGCAGTGTCAAAAGAACCATTTGCTTACTTAGAAGAATCAAAAGACACTGGTCAAAAAAAGTACTACAGAGAATAAATAGAGCTGTTCACCATTCAATAACTTAATTGATCAACCATTTCAATCATGCAAATGATAGCTGGGTATTAACAAGCAAAAAAAAAACTTTAAAGAACTGGTAAAAAGTGTGTGTTACAACTGCCTGTAAGACACATGCCCTAACCCTAACATGTATGTTTTGCGGTGTGTAGGATCTAAACACTGCACACGCCTGGAAATTTTTACAATAAATACGGTAAGGCAGTCCTGTGAGACGCTGCAAGTCATCATCTGAAGATACAGAATTGCAGATAACTCACCATAAACCTGTCAGACCCCCTTCCAAAGTACACTTGTGTCACCATTGCTCTGATAGTCAAATTTTTACATTCAATGACTAACTGTAACTGCATTTACTCTCCTCTGATTCTTAGGTTTAGTTATTAGACTACAACATCAAATACAAGTTTCATATTGGGAAGATACTCAGTATTGGGAAGATCACTCAACATAGATATGTCAGATGGATTAAAGTGGTCTTGCCTTTTCCCATCTTACTGCGTGCCTCTGCACTATATGGAATCATGTGTTCTTCTGCATCTTGTGACTGTCCCAGAACTGTGCAACTCTCCTTCCTCTGGGCATCCAGGCCATGCAAGATACAGACACTTTTATCACACACTTACAGAATGGTGAGGTAGGACCTGTGAGTTTCATCTGGTCCAACCTTCCTTCTCAAGCAAGATCACCTACAGCCACTTGCCCAGGACCATGTCCAGATGGGTTTTCAATATCTCCATGGATGGAAACTACACAACATTTCTGAGCCATCTGTGCTAGTGCTCAGACACCCTCTCAGTAAAAAAGTGTTTCCTGATGTTCAGCTGGAACCGCCTATATTTCAGTTTGTGCCTGTTGCCTTTTGTCCTGCCACTGGGCACCAATGAAAAGAGCCTGGCTGATGCCTCTTTACACCCTCCCATCAGGTATTTGGACACATTGATGAGTCCCCCAACTCCCCAAGTCTTCTTTTCTTGATGCTAAACTCCCAGTCCCCTCTCTCCCAGCCTTTCCTCATCTGAGAGATGTTCCAATCCCTTAATCACCTTAGAGGCACTTGATGACACTATCTCTAATAGCTTTGTATCTGTATTGTACTGTGGAGTCCCAAACTGGACAGTACTCCATGTGTGGCCTCACCAGTGCAGAGCAGATATCTCCCTTGACCTGCTGGCAGTAGTCCTCCTAATGCAGCCCAGGATACCATTAGCTGTTTTTTGTCACAAGGACACATTGGTGGCTTGCGTATAACTTGGTATCCTCCAGGATCCCCAGTTCTTTTTCTGCCAAGCTGCTTTCCAGTCAGTCAGCCCCAGGATATACTGGTGCCCAGGGTTTTTCCTCTACTTTGCAATTCCCCTTGTTGAACTGTATGAGGTTCTTGTCAGGCTATTTATTTCTCCAGCCTGTCAAAGTCCCTCTGGATGGCAACATGACCGTGTATCATCAGCCTTGTGTATATACCTGACACAAGATGATGTATCAGGTGTATCAGCCACTCCTCCCAGTTTTGCATTATCAACAAACTTGCTAAGGGTACACTCTGGTTGTCCAGACAGTGTTCAGTCCACCTCACAGTCTGCTTCTCTCTCAGTATCTTCTGGGATAATGTGTTGAAAGCCTTACTGAAGTAAATGTAGACAATATCCACTGTTTGCCCCCATCTATAAAACCAATCATTTCATCATAGAAGGGTATCAGGTTTGTCAAGGTTGACTTATCCTTTGTGTGCTTAGATATTTCTTGATTGAGATATTCCTGAATAGAGATAGAGGAAAAATAGAAATATATCTTCAAGAGTTTTTCCAAGCAGAGAAGAACTCAGTGGTGGACATAAGCCTTTTATTTTTGAGAAAAGGGCAGGGTAAAATCTAGAAATTTTATCTTCTAAGATTTTCTATTTCAGCAACTTCATCACTTTCACTTCAGTTCCTTAATTTCTGCTCATCAAGATGAGCTGCCTGCACATATTGTTTATATCTGTGATGTACCACAAAATGGCTTTTCACATTGTTTTTGCACGGCATGATTGGTGTCCTTCAGTAGATGTGTATAATGGAAAAGAAGGTTTGTTTGAGGAACCAAACTGAGGTAAAACGTGAATACTATTTATAAAAGTCCTACTAAGGTACTGTTTCCAATTTCCGGAAAGTTAAATTTAAAAGAAATTTTTCAGGTTTTTCTGTTTCTGCTTTTTGACTTTATTTCATTTTTTATTCTTTTTGAATAAAAAGCCAGTGGAAAAGATATACTTTCTATAAATATTTTCTTAAGAATACCAGGTTTTTCTACTAGAAAACTTTAAAAAGAGTCAAATAAAAAACTTTTGTGATTTCCTTTAGCATTAAGATACTCAGTAGGTTCTTAGAGGTCAAATACTGGCTATTCACCACACATGCTAGTTTATACAACGTGCTAAGTTGATTCACACTTACACATCAGTGTGTGTTATGCTATGAACCAGAGGGTTAGAAACAAGAATGACCAGATCAGAAAACCTCCTATTGTTTACCAGGTATTTTTACATTATGTTGTAAATGCTTATACAGATAGAAGTACTATTTGTTTGTACATTGCACAGTACTGTTTTACCACTTTAAATCACAGCTAAATTACCAGATGCAATAGCGGTTACAGGACTATGATGTGTACTCTTATCTGATGTATATTGGCAGACCAGTGCAGAATCTGGACTGTACCTCAACAGAGAATTTCACAGCATGTATATTGGACTCAATATCATCCACCTCAACTGCAGTTAACCCATATGTACAACCATTTTTAAATTTAGTTTGATCACTTTTTAAAGAATATTCTTATAACTGATTACTGGATATCTTTTGTCATTATTACCTTAATAGTTTTTAAAATGCCATTCCTAAAATCATAAGCTTTTGTCTCATTTTCTGATCTCACTTTCTGCAAAATGCCTTTCTTTCATCATCTTCACTTATTTCACTCTTCCAATTGCATTGTTTCATCATTGTCACCAAGCAGTTTCCCTTACCTATCAACCCCCTTATTTTCGTCTCAACTCAATATGTCTATGCATTACAAAATCTAGGCTCCAGTATAAATGTCCTCTTATACCTCTGTAACTCTGCAGAAGCAGCTTGATCATGAATCATATTCACCAGTGTTATACAGAAATGACAATTTCTGCAAAGGACAGAGAGTGTCATATTGCTAGAATTTGAGTCTGTCAAAATATATTAGCTATTTTTTAGAGGAAAGAACTATTATGAAGCAATCTCTCCTTGCAAGCGTCTTAGCTTTTGAGCAGGCTGCCAAAGTACCCCAAATTCTCATTCTGTGACTTAAAGCAACACAAACCACAATAAACACCATCTCTCTGTCTGGATGGGTGGAGAGGTCTCCTGGCAGAGATTGTAAGGTCTTAGAAAAATTTTCAATTGTTTAGTTACTATACACAGTTTTTTGAATCCAATAGAATTCAGACCACTGCTGTATTTTTCAAATCTGTAAACAAGAGCAACAGCTAAATATTTTAGATTACTTGTTGAGTGTGGATATGAAAGAAACAGTTAAACAAAGCAAATGCTTCTTGAAACTACTGTTAGAAAGGAAATCTTCACTGCAATCTTTGATGCTGGCCAGAGAACACTTACCTTTGATCACCGGAGAAAAAGCTTCTGCTGAAGCAAAGAGATGGTTGAGATGACACAGTCACATCAATACAATTCCTGTCTAAACCAGTTGAACAGTGTATTGCTTGCTATTTGGTCATGAAAAGCATGGTATCACTTTAGTGTACTGAAAGGGAAGATTATGGATATTCAAGCATGAACAATGCAAAAGACTATCAAGAGCTGGGGATAGGAACAAATTTTATGAAAAGTAGAAAAGCACATTGGTATGAAAATATGGTGTGCTTTTAGTACTGCCTCTTTCCTTCTCCTTTCTCTTCTGACATTTATTCCAGACTTTCTCACATGAGAGGAAGATATATCCATTTGCATGTTCTAGTATATTTTAATCTGAGCCAATAATTTTAAAAGAATCTATAGTAACCTTTTCCACTGACCTTTTCTAAATCCTTTGAGTATCTGGCATGTCATATGAGTGTTGTCTTGTAAATACATAATGTAAAAAAAATCATGAGACTGATCTCTGGTTGTTTAATAGTATATCATTAGAGATACATATACATGTATCATTGCTTAATAAATCGGATGGCTGTGAGTATCTGCAGCTGGATTTGCATTAAGCTTGCATTGTGTGTGTTGTTGCAGGTGAAGATACCAACATTTCAGTTTTGAGTTAGAAAATTTACCCAATAAGGATTTCTTTATTTATATAATTCTTGTATATTATTATATCAGTTGTTTAAGCTGATGTCTGTTTGGACTGGAAGAACCTGAAAAAAGGTATCACTTGTTCATGACCTTTAATGGGTCACTTGGAACTTAAAATTCCCTTATTAAATAATAAATTTTGCACAATTTTATTTCATACTAAGGAATAGAAGACAATACATTTTCTCACTGCCAGGATCAAGGAGACCTTAAGTCTATTAAGAAAACCAATGTATTTTTGGAAGATGCAAGTAGTGAGACTTTTAACAGTGTTTATTTGTGGGTGTGTGGAAATCAAACCAAACAATATTATTTCTTTCTAGTTCATTTTTCTTAAAAAAAGAGATACATTTAACATATGTAAGAAATGCATAGAGAATGCTACATTCATACCAATTTAATAATATGCTAAAAAATTCTTGTTTCACTGGATAAAAAAATGCTAACAATATTCAAGAAAATGTACATATAAAATCAAAAGTACATAAACAATCTGATTTTTAACACATTTATCAGAGCTTTTCTGTTTTTTTTTTAGGAATTGCTTTGATCTCCCTTAGCTGAAGAACAAGATGGCTATCTTTAGAGAAGTCTGTTAACCCCAACTCACACGGAAATCCTGCCAATCTCAAGGTAAATAGGATAGTGCATTGTTGCATTAGACATTGGCACTTTATATAATTTCTCACTCTTTTAGCCAAAGCCCTCCTGTTAATTTATTTCAGTGATACAGACAAGCAGCCCCCACTAGCAGTGTTACAAAACATTACTCACAAACACATTTGTTATGGAACTAGCAGACAGAGCATTCTTTGTAGTTCAGTTGTCCTGTTGTTTCATTCCATTAATCATAAATTATTTGATATGAGTGTCAAGATCTAGCAAGACTGTTTTTCTGGTGAGTTGAAATAGTGTTGCAAAGATTGCAATGCATTATAATTGGGCTGGGAATCAAACTTCACCTGAAATTCTTAGCCAGAATCAGACTGGCAGTGTTCCCTTGGTAAACAAAAAAATTTTCAGTTTAGAAATTGATTGCTAGCGTTTCAAAGAAAGGCACAATAAACAGCACTTAAAACATACTCTGGAATTCAATTCCCCAAATAACTTTAAGAAAGAAGGATTAAAATACATAAGCAGATACATTTATAAAATAGGACAGGAAAAAAGGCTATGATAGAAAGAACTCCAGTTCTTCAATTGCAACAAAAGTAAAGACTACAGTTGGCTATGTTAACTTTAAAAACACAAACCCACTCTTGTTTCATTACTTCCTATTAGTGATAATCCCAGCATAGACATGCATTAATTGTTCCACTGCTTGATTATGTTAGGGAGAGGAAAATCTGGCAGTCAGAGAAAGACAAAGCTGCTGCAGTTCCATGCCCCCAAATCCCAAGTGGAAGTGAGGCTGAGCATACATTCCCAGTAGGCACATGTGTGTACACATGCACACATGTGTGCACACGTGTGCACAGACACACACACTTGTGGTGGGTTGACCTTGACTGGTTGCCAGACTCCCATCCAGCTGCTATCTCACTCCTACTCCTCAACAGGATGGGGGGTAAAATTAAGACAGAAACAGGTTCTAAGTTGAAATTAGGACAGGGAGATCACTGACTTATTACCAGTTTATGGGCAAAACAGACCCAACTTAGGGAAAATTAATTCAAATTCTTGTCAATTGAAATAGAGTAGGATGGTGAGAAACAAAGAAAAAACTAAAAGCCACCCCTTCCCACTTCTTCCCAATCTCAGCTTCACTCTGTACTCTTCTACCCCTTCCTCCGTGTCGCACAGGGGGTTGAGGGGTGGGGGCTGCAGTCAGTCCCTGAGGCTATTTTTGCTACTCCTTCCTCCTCACAATTTTCCCCTGCCCCGGCATGGGGTCCCTCCTACAGGATAAAGTCCTTCACAAACCATGTGGCTCCTTCCCACAGGTTGCTGTTCTTCAAGGGCTGCTCCGGCATGGGTTCCCTCCATGGGGTACAGTCCATCAGAAATGGAATGCTCCAGCATAGATCCCCCATGAGCCACACTTTCTGCCAGAAAACATGCTTCTGCATGGACTCCTCTCCATGGGCTGCAGCTTGCTTCATGGCATGTCCACTTGTTGTGGCATGCGGTCCTCCACAGGCTGCTGTGTGGATATCTGTTCTGGTGTGATCCTCCATCGGTTGCAGGGAAATACCTCCTCCACCATGTTCTTCTTCATGGGCTGCAGAAGAATCTCTTCTCCAGCACCCACAGAACTTCCTCCCCCTCCTCCTCCTCCTCTCACCTTGGTCCTCACAGGGCTATTTCTCTCTACATTTCTTACTCCTCTTTCACACTCTGCTGCACAGTGTTTCTTACCCTTTCTTAAACAAGTTTTCTTAGAGGCATCACCATCTTGGCTGAGGGGCTCCACTGTGCCCTGCGGTGGGTCTGTTGGAGCCACTTGGAACCAGCTGTGTCCAGCACCAGGCAGTCCCAGCCTCTCCTCACAAAGGCCACCCCTGCAGTCCTCTGTTGCCAGCACCTGGGCATGTAAACTCAATGAACACCTAAAGACCTTTACCTGATCTCACATCTTGAGAGCACAGGAAGACTTTTGGGGCAACCTTACTATATAATTACCAACATTCATCTCTCTTGTGATCACCTCGTTTTGCTATTTTTGCAGAACACGCAGCTGAAGCCTTCTGGTACCCCATAAGTGAGGACAGTCTTTCCCCATTGAGTCTGCCCCAGTGTGCAGTTACACTGCTCAATAACTTTGCCTCCAGCCTACAAAACTGAAATGTAAAGAAACAGCCAAAAAGCCCCAAACCCATGTCAATAAGTCATGAAGGTTAGCAAACTGGATGTCTTGTGAGGTCCTTTTTTTACTGTGCCCTTGCACAAACTGAGGGTGGGAGAAAACTGTACCTTAGAGTTACTGAGAACCTGAATCATCACCCTGAGTTCCCTGTCCACAGCAGTATGTAGTATTTCTACTGCGTCTCTTTGGAGACGTCATTTATCATAGCATTACTTTGGAGAGTGCCATGGAAAAGGGTCACCCCAATTAGAGTAACAGTAAATCATTCTGGCTTGGGGTGTGGTACTGAGAAGGACTATGTGCCACAAAGAACATGTGGAGAGCACCAAAATAAGCAATTCCAGTTTCCAGGATGTCTCCACAAAACTGTTTGAGCAATCTGGTTACTGTTATATCAGAGGGTTTGTTTTCAGTTCAGAGAGCAGTCTGACATGCAGACAAACTGTGATGTGTTTGGGAGTGTGCAATAGTAGTGCAAGTGTGCTCACAGTGGTTTATTGTGTGGCATTCTTTTGTGCTACAGGTGGTATCTATAATTCTGTACTCTTCTGCAATATATTTTATGAAACCTCATCTGCATGTGGAAAGTATTTTTCCCATAAGGGACATTTGGACTGATTTATTCTAAAAATTATTTGCTTTTGTTCATCAGTTTGGCAGCCTCATTGGCTTGATATATGGTGCAGTTTTGAGGGCTTTTATTTTTACTGTAAACCTTCCCCACAGGAGTCTTCCACAGAGACCATGTTGATTGTTGTCCATTTCTTGACATGCCCAGCCTTGGAGATCATGTACAATTATACAGCCGAGAGAATTCATAGCTATGGACATTCTTTCACGTTTTCAGTTCTTTTTTTTTTCTGCTTCACACAACTGTTAAAGGGGGGAGATGACTACTGAGAAGAGAGGAAGCAGCCTGCTAGAAGAACACCTCTGTGTTTGGGTTTCATGAAATTCTGTTATGAAACTTCTTCCCTCAGGCTTCATAATATTTGATCACAGTTCTGTTACTGAAAATCTCATTGTTGCTCACCAACAGAATTTTTGGAGCTTGCTTTCTCCATTGAAACGCAGTCATTTCCATTGTTTTTGTTTAGCACCATCACCCTGATTTGACAAACAGCAGCCAGTTTTACTTCGCTTTCTATTCTACCCTCGGGTTCTGCTGTTTTCCTGCTAATACAGAGTCTTTTTTAATTGTTAGTAGCTGAAGCATTTCTTTGTTTTCATTTCCGATTTTCTCAGGCAATGTTCTTTCACCTACAAATAGTTGTTTTCCATTATAGTTTATTCCAGGCCAGATTAATAGCACTTGCATATGGATATCTACTTTTTAATCCAGAACAAATGTAAAATTCATCCAAAAAAATCTTGAGTATTTCAAGTATGCCAGTTTGAATGTAATCCCACACTTCTTCTAGTGTAACATTAATAGACTAAGGAAAAAACTCATAGTTAATGTTTGTAAGTGTTAATTTAATCTCAAAATGCAATCTAAAAGAATTGCAGAATCTGGAATATTACTTTGTTCCTGCCAAATATTCAGGAAATAATCAAGTCATGTGATTGTTCTCAGAGTAACTAATTCAACTGTTTATTTATTTTAAAATGTTACTATTTGGAAGATAAAATTTGAAGTTTTACTTCCCAGAGAAGCTGATGGAAGGCATGCAACAACTTACATTTTCTTATGTTCTCTTATTTTGAATATTCAAACTTTGTTTGACTTTTAGGTCATATATTAAGCTATGTTTTAGGACAGAAAACGTGATATAAACACCCAACTACGTTCCTTTATTTCCAAGTCTCTCTGGGAACATGCAATTATCATTTTTGCATAACTAAGTTGGGTTAATTGATTAGCTAAATAGACGCTCTGCAGGAGCACTGCAATGAAAAGGTATAGCAGTTTAGTAAGGTTCTTACCTGACATGAAGAACAGACTAACACAAGGAGCATGTATGCCTTCCTGAAGAAATCGAGTCGTTTTCAGTAGAACATTAAAGCTGGTGAACACAAAGACGACTAACATCTACTTATTTCTATTTACATGTACTTTTCAAATACCTTCAATCCCTTGTATTTCACAAAATCACAGAACTGTTGAAGCTGGCAGGGACCTCTGGAGATTATCTAGTCCAGACCCATTGCTCAGGTAGTGTCAGCTAAAACAGGTTGTCCCAGACCATGTCCAGTTGGGTTTTGAATACATCTAGCTACAGAAACTCCACAATGTCTCTGTGCAATTTGTTCCAATATTCAACTGCTTTCACAGTAATAAGAAGTACTGTTCAGATTGCATTTCCTGTATTTCAGTTTGTGTCCATCGACTCTTGTCTTGTCACTGTGCGTTGCTGAGGAGAGTCCGACTCTGTTTTCTTTACACCTTCCCTTTTCCAAGCTTGTCTTCTCCAGGCTGAACAGTTTCAGCTCCCTCAGCTCTCCATGTATGACAGCTGCTCCAGTGCCTTCATAATTTTTGTTGCCCTTTTCTGGACTTCCCTCCAGTGTGTCCATTTCTCTCCGGTACTGAGGGAGCCCAGAACTGGACACAGCACTCAAGGTAGGTCTCAGCAGTGATAAGCAGAGCTGAAGGATCATCTGTCATGACCTTCTGGTAAGACTGTTCTTCATGCAGCCCAGGATACCATTGGCCTTCTTTATTGCAAGGGCACATTGCTGGCTTATGTTCACCTTGTCCACTAGAACCCCCAGAGCCTTCTCTCCAAAGCTGCTTTCCAGCTGGTTGGCCCCCATCCTGCACTGGTGTGTATGCTTTCCTCTCTGCACTCCATAAAAGTGTTTCAGGAACAGAAGGAGTAGCGTTGTTGCTTCTGTTTTCTCTTCAGTAATCCCATTCATGACTTAATAAATGCAAAGTGAAAAACTGAGTATTGTTTATCACAGTAAACCAATCAGTTTATTGTCAAGAAGACATGGAGCTCATGAAGTTTGCTACATTAGTGAATAAACAGACAAAATAAACTGAAAGCAGAGCTCACTTTGAAATACTTGCCCTGATAATAAAGTGGAAAGTGTTAAATCAGTACCTATCAACTTCCTCACTGTGCTCTGTTTGTTCAAAAAGCATGAGCATACAGAATGTGCTGGCTTAAATTATGCCCTTACCTGAGGAAATTAAGAAAGTAATAGCTAAAAAGAAACAGATAGATCTATTATGCTTTTAAAGAACTAGTGCTATCTATTCTAGCATCCTTACATGGCAAAAACTAGGTAAACATATGCCTAAGGATGAAGCTTCAGTGGGTTTTATCATGTATCTGAAGATAAACCCATGATGAAGCCTGATAAACGGCTTAACATCATGAAGTCTCACTGAAGTCACATGTTTCAAATACCCTTTACAGCTAAGTGCACAACTTCAGTAGAACTGTGTGTTATTATCTGTGCAGACAACAAAGGGACGAAATTCTTCTAAAGTCTGTTTCTTCTGCTGTACTTTTTGGATGGAAGATCAAGTTACTTTCAGTTCCCTGGGAACTAATACATACAAGCCTCTAAATAAATTATAAATATAATGCCACAAATATTTTTATGTTTTACTCTTTGGATTTTCCCAAATTGTCCTGTACTCGGCTTTACGATATCGAATTGAGGTCCTCAGCTGAGGTTTCTTTAAATTAATGTTAATTGGAATAATGCTGTGACTTGAATTGAAAGGCTAGGTCCTTGCCTGGGGAATGCTTGGTATCTGTGGTAGCATTATAATTATCCTGCTGACAGCATTACAATCGCTGTTGTGCAACTCCATGCAATGACTGTTGTGTAACTCCATAAACGATTCCATGAGCAGGAGTCCTGGGTGCTGTAGTACAGTGGTTCACTTGAGGTTTAGTATATAAGCAGAAGGATATAAGTATGAAGGAGACACAAAGATATTAAGAATACAGTAGAATATGATTTGTTATAAGTGGCCAGTTCTGTTTAGTATCTTTATCAATGATCTGGATGAGGGGATCAAGTGCACCCTCAGTCAGTTTGCAGACAAGACCAAGCTGGGCTAGACTGTTGATCTGCTGGAAGGTAGGAAGGCTCTACAGAGGGATCTGGACAGACTGGATCGATGGGCTGAGGCGAATTGTATGAGGTTCAACGAAGCTGAGTGCCAGGCCCTGTACTTGAGTCATAACAACCCCATGCAATGCTACAGGCTTGGGGAAGAGTGGCTGGAAAGCTGCCCAGCAGAAAAGGACCTGGTGATGTTGGTTGACAGCTGGCTGAACGTGAGTCAGCAGTGTGCCCAGGTGGCCAAGAAGACCAATGGCATCCTGGTTTGTATAAGAAACAGTGTGACCAGCAGGACTAGGGAAGTCATCGTCCCTTTGTACTTGGCACTTGTGAGGCCACGCCTTGAATACTGTGTTCAGTTTCGGGCCCCTCACTGCAAGAAAGACAATGAGCTGCTCAAGCATGTTCACAGAAGAGCGACAAGGCTGGTGAAGGGTCTAGAGAACAAATCCTATGAGGAGCAGCTGAGGGAACTGGGGTTTTTTACCCTGGAGAAAAGGCGACTGAGGGGAGACCTTAATGCTCTTTACAACTACATGAAAGGAGGTTGTAGTGAGGTGAGTGTAGGTCTCTTTTCCCAAGTAAAAAGTGATAGGGGAAATGGCCTCAAGTTGCACCAGTGGAGGTTTAGGCTGGATATTATGAAAAATTTCTACACTGAAAGATTTGTAAAGCATTGGAACAGGCTGCGCAGGGAAGTGGCTGAGTTACCATCCCTGAAGGTATTTAAAAGATGTGTACAGGTGGTGCTTAGGGACATGGTTTAGTAGTGGACGTGGCAGTGTTAAGTTTATGGTTGGATTCAATGATCTTAAAAGTCTTTTCCAACCTAAACGATTCTTTGATTCTGTAACAGCAGTCTCAGCACTCTGTCTGCCAAATCTTTATTCTCTCTCTCCCCCGCCTCTTGCCCCCCACCTGAAAGCATCAGAGTGAATGAGAACTCTCAGGACAAAGAATTGACCTTGCCTATAGTTATGAGGAACTCTCCCAAGAATACAGGACAGCTTAGAAGAAAAAATATGAAAGAAATGTTTATATAAAATAACAAACTGTGTAAAGGACCAGATCTGTGGATTATCAGGTTTGAACGGAATGAATTTGTAAGACTTAGATGTAAAGTGAGCAAGAAGACTTAGAGACTGGTTTTCAGTTTCCTAATCTGCAAAGTCCTTATATGGGAGAGCAGTTCATGCACTGATTAAGCTGAACAGACATCACTTGAAATGAGCCAAACTCTCAATGGAATTTTCACACTGAAAGACTTATTCCAGGGGCTTGAAACTTGCATGATAGGATTGAAAATTATATGATAGGACTGTTCTGGTGCTCACTAAGTTTCCAAGAACTCAGTTCTTTCACTGAATCAACATTTTAACCAAGAGTTATCCAGAAGAAGAATATGATGTGACTGCTGACCTATAGTTTTCTGCATAGTACAGTATACTTGTAAGTAAAAATATCCACAAATTTTATCATTAACTGAGACTTTAAATCTGGTTTAAATTTAAATTAACTGGGATTTTAAATATGTGGATCCTCCGACACATTATCTGTACAAAGTATGGGATCTTTTCATAGATTAGCTAACAAGTGCTAGTCATAGAATATTCCTGTAAGTAAAAAATTAAGTATGACTAATTCTCTGAAAAATTCTTTCTAAAACAGTTTTGTTGTACTGTCTAATTCCAACTTCTAAAACACACCTGAGAATAAGTAGGTAAAATCATAATTCCACTGAAGCCAGGGGCACAACTCCTACAGTGAAGGAGGAATTAAGATTTTTCTGAAACCACTTATGATTCCAATTTATTTTTCTTCAAACTTCATCCCTTAATTATGAATGCTTAAGTTAGTAGAAATAATAAGTCTAGAAATGAGAAATTTGGTTTTAAATTTTCCTATTAGAAACTGACAATTTAAGTTTCCATAGTTTTTCTTCAAATGAGTAAATTTTGATTCATCTCAGTGACATGGCTTGTTTTACACTGAAAAACTACCATAAATAGATCCCAACCTTCCAGCAATCTAGCTGTACATCGGATAACCAGAAGCAACAGAGAACAAAAGATCTGAGCCCTAGCTACACGATTCAGAGCACAGACTTGAGTATGACCATCATAACCTAGCCAAAAGTCTGGATTTTTTTTTCTTATTTGGTTCCTACTGAAACTGCTCAGCTCTGTAGAATATTAGACATTTCAGGATCAACAGAGTCAGAATAAGTGTGTTTTATAAGATTGCAGTTCTTTCACAAAACGAGATCTAAACACAAGTTGTCTTAATTCAGTGCAGGGAATTGTGAATACCAGTTTTCTCATTTCCACTGAGCCCTGGATGAATGTGCTATCGAAACTAAGAACTACAGTGGAAGTGCAGACAGGCTGTTCTTAGAGAAAAATTTCTTAAGATCTCATATATCGTGTCTCAAACCCGTTCATACAAGAATCAGACATTTTTGGAAATCAGAAAAATTCGCACAGGATTGGGAAACTATGTTTACCCAATTCAACATGCAAGATTCAATTTTATGGGAAAAATATAAATAGAATAGTTTAACAGGGCATATAACGTAATAAACATAACAGCATATAACAGGGGAAAAGCCTATTAGGTTGCAGTAAAAATTTGAGGTACTGGGTGCACAGATTCTGTGTAATACTAAGCTTGGAGAGATATGAAATGTGTTGTGAAATGGACTCATCTGTCAGGCCTATGATTTTCACCAATTTATATGAATTGGAGACTATTAGTTCTTCAAAATTTGTTTCATTATTTTTATTATTTAAATTATAGGAAATGTCTGGAACAAAATTATCTATTTTCTTTGACAGGAATAATAATGATGACGAATAGTTCGTACAGAGCCTGTGTATGCCATGGAAACCCAATAAAAGAGAATAATAAGTAAGAAAAAAACCCTGACTTGTTAACACATTTTGGCTGTGATATACAGATTTGTCAGAACAAGGTTCCTATACATATGCAAGATTGATATTCAAATTACAAGTATTTCATTAGGCATAATTCATACCCAGGAGCATATGATGACATTTTCTGGCTGAAAATATGCAACTATTATTTAGAAATAAAATTACACCATGACATTATGAAGTTACCTCTGTAGAAAGGAGAACAGAAGACTACTAGATGTGATGACACTACTTCTATTTTTTTTTTAAAGTTTAAAAAGATCTACTGTTTAATTAAAAGATACAGCAGAAGTGTTAAATCATATAGCACACTAAACAAGTTCTAAAGACATTATCTGACCTGTTTTAAATCTGACTAGAATTTGGCTAACAGGACAAAATGGCTATGTTATAGTGAACATGCAACTACAGGAACTTTTGTAGAAAGCGTATCAGTCAAAAATAAATAAATCCTGAAGCCAAATGAAAAGAAAACAAAAGGAATTTCGATAGTGACTTTAATAAAGTTGAGATTTCACCCTGGAAGCATTATGGCTTCATCACTTTTGTTCCAACTTTCAGATGGAAAAAAAAATCTTTGATTTCCTTCCCGTGTTTTTTTCCCTTTTCTGTACCTATTCAGCTGCAAGAGTCCTCAGAATTTGCTACCACCATTTCAACAGTTACTTATTCCGAAGAGGTTAATTCCCAGAATTTCTGGTGACTTTACAAATCACAGTTTTATGCAGGCAACTTTCATAACATATTGAAGATACATACCTCCTTTAATATAAAAAATAAATCATTGTAATATTCAGATATCATCAGGAATTATATCTTTTCTTGTTCAGATAATAGAGTTTTACCAGTGACTTTAATGAGAGGAAGGCCATTTTGAGACCTTTGGAGTATTGCAACAAAAACTATAAAATCTCTCATGACTAGAGCTAATAAAAGTTCTACTACTATTTACTCATTCAAGTTTATTATTATGATAAAGAACTTGTCATCTTTATACTACACCTTAAAAAAATATTTTGCATATATAGAAGCAATACAGTATAAAACAAAGAAAACCATTGAAAGTTATTTCTGTTCTGTTTTCATGATCAGATTATATTATTATAGTGATTCAGAATATCTTACACACATTAGTTCACCTACAAAATTGTCCTTCATACATACACAGAATATGTTTATCTTAGATGTCAGAACTTTATAAATAATTTTTTTTTTCAGCAAAGATTTCAATTTGTGATGAAAAGTGAAATAATGCCATGCAACAAATATCCTGTGTTCCAATAGTTTCCACTCTAGGCAACCACATTATAACTATCCAACACTAATCCATCTATATCCTGTACTGGTCATCTACTCAACAAAGAAAAGACCAGAAATTACAAAAAAACATTACCTATCAATCTATTTTCCTCAGAAAAGCTTCTTTCCAATAACAATTGAGATTAAAAAATTATTCTTTCAGCATGTAGCATCTACTGAACTAAAAGAAAGTGACAGTATCAAAAATGTGAGAGGGAAAATATGTCTACTCTGTATCTATCTGTCATTCTATATCTTTCTCAGCAGGTGATAGACTAGTACTGCTCCTACCAATGTAGTAATCTGTTCTTTCAGCTCTTCAGTGTTTATCTGATGTCAGGATGACATAGACTCAACAGGTTAATTACACTGCAAATACAAAATATTAGAATGTTAAATCTTCTACCCACATATAATGAGGTTAGACTAAGCAACAAACAGATTCATTAACATTTGGAAAGTATTTTATGAATGAATTCTAATAATTGTTCACAAGTTTTTTGCCACCAGTACTCCTCTGCAAATATGTGATATTTGATGTTCATAGTTTGAGCTGTGACCTTATTCATCTATTTCATATAAGGTTGGTTCACTTTATTATCAGCTGAATTCCACTTGGTTAATTTTAATTTCTCTAAGAACTGGTGTGTGTGTTAAAAAGTCCTATTTATTTGCCTCAGGTATAAACTAGGCATAAAACTTTACAGGAAGTGAAATTTTAATTAGATTTCTATTAGTAAAAGAAATATAACATCGTGTGCACATATACATCTAATTTTTTGCATTCTGAATTCTTCCCATCCTCTGATCAAAGGCAGTTGCAGTCTAATACACATACCATGAAATGCTCAGTTGATCAGTTGTGACTTGTGAGGCACGAACGTGTTCTGTGCCAGCTCAATAGAGTAAAATATGTAAGGAGACAAAGAGCCTGCTTCCCATGCTTTCTCCCTCATAAATGCACAGAAACACATGATAATGCTGGCAGTATGTCACTAATACTGGTTACTGCATTTTGAAAATTTCCATGTGGAAAATTTGAAAGGAGTCTTATGTCAAGTCATGTTAAAAATCTAGGAGTTCTGTTACTCTTCCTCCACAGCTCGGAAAACCTCAACCTGACCGAAGAAGAGTGGAAATTTGGAACAAACAAAATTTGAGTGTATAGAAATATTAATCTCCTGTTTGCAAAATGAGTTGGAGAGAAAGGCTGGTATGCTCTGTAGCTACTAGGTGAAAACATAAAGACTCTGTACCTAGGGAGATTCCACTGCTTGAAAAATGAGTACAGTATGTTGGAGATACAGTGCTCTGGGATTTGATTTTGTCATCAGTAATCTCTGTAATTCCTCATTCTAACCAACTAAGTGGAAGTGGTATTGGGTGGAAAAGAGATGGGAATTCAGAAGACATACACCACATGTTGGACAAATGCTCTTTATTTGGCCACCTACAAAATGCTTGGAAAATACTTGAAAAAATTATCAACAGTGAAGTTAAATATTTCATCTGGAAATAAACACTATCCAAAAAAACATGGTGAAAATCCAGTTCTGGCAGAACTGCTAAGGGTCTGTTTCATGTTTCTAGTATCAATTTGTTTCATAGTTTCCACCTGTTACACTAATCCACCATCCTCTTTAATGAGTCTTGTAAAATGGGAAAATAGCCAGCATTTGTTGAATGTTACAGCAGACAATTAGTGTGGTAAGGAAGCTCCCAGTGAAATTGGAGTCCCCACAAGCTGATTGAAATTGGTATTTATTTTCTCAATAAGCCAGATATTGCCTGAATATTTTAGTGTTATGTGGTATTAACTGCAAAATGTATGTAGTGGATAGCATGGTCAAAAAGCCTTTTGTAGTAGAGATTACTTGAAATAAGGACTTTATATCATATTAAATAAGTTCTTACTATTACTTATAATTTCTGCACTAAGCTCGTTACTACTGCTATACAGAGAATAGTTATATGCAGATGAACAGAGAAAATTATGTATTCAGCAGGTCATCTCTGTGTGCAAATTTACCCTTTTTAAAGAGTAAGCTCACAGTAACTTCTAGTGCAAATTAAATGCACTGTTTAATTATTCATGTTTTCACTGTTCCTGAAAGATCAGGTCCAGAACTCAGTCCTTTATCATTGACAAATGTCTGCTAGGACTGAAAGGTAGGGTTCCTTGCTGTGCTGATTTTAGCTGGGATAGAGATAAATTTCTTCATAGTAGAAGAAAGTAGTATTTGTAGAATACTACATAGTAGAATTTGTATGTTATGTTTTGGACTTGCGATGAAAACAGTGTTGATAACACAGAGTTGTTTTAATTATTGCTGAACAGTGCTTGCACAGCAACGGGGACTTTTCTGCTTCTCACACTGCTCCACCAGGGAGAAAACTGAGGGGTATACAAGATATTGGGAGAGTACACAGCTAGAGCAGCTGACCCCAACTGACCAAAGGGATATCCCAGACCGTACAACACCATGATTAGCAATAACATTGAGGGGAGAAGGAAGGGAGGGACATTCAGAGTTACAGCATTTGCCTTCCCAAGTAACTGTTACATGTAATGAAGTTTTGCTTTCCTGGAAATGGCTGGATGCCTGCTTGTCAATGGGAAGTAGTCAATGAATTCCTTGTTTTGCTTTGCTTGCATGTGTGGCTTTTGCTTCACCTGTTAAACAATCTATCTCAACCCACTCATTTTCACACTTTTACCCTTCTGACCCCCTTCCAACTCCAACCAAGAGTGTTGAGTGCGGTGCTTAGCTGCCCACCTGAATTAAACCATAACACTTGCTTAGGAGCTGACTAAATAGTTTCCCCTTACTTAAAAGTGGAACTCAGGCTCTAAAAAGTGCGATCAATTACAGTTCTTCTACACAATTATTCTGTGAGGAAACCCCAACTCCAGCGTACTTCTGGGTACAAGTCACCAACATTTATTCTCCCAGATTCTATTAAATCTACTGCTATTTGATTGAAATATAAATCTCCTCTCACTAGTGGAATGCTTTACTCTAATTGTAAGAAGTCTGAAATTCAGAACAAAATTTTCAGAACATAGCTGTCTTCAGCCATGTCTGCCTGTCACTTTGAAGTATGTTTCAATTTCGCTTTACTGCTGAGTATATCGATATACCAGATCATTGTAATTCCCTTAGTGTAATCAGAATATGACAAATAAATTGTCCCATTTAGCTCTGCTGTGGTTTGATTTACTGTAGCAAAACTGGCAAAAAAATGTGCTCTCTCCCATTTTAAATTGAGCAAAGGCAGCTGTGCAGGATTAGTGTGGCAGGAAAGATTTCAAACAAAGATTCTTTTAGTGCCATATGTTAGGGAGATCTGAAATGAAATACAGGTTGAGAAACAAATTCAGGACGACATAGTCCTTTGAACATTAAGACCTATTGTTAAAACTAAAGAAAAAAAAAAAAGCCTTTTATCACATGATATCAAATCTGATTGCAAAACAAAAACCCAATCAAAAGCCCCCTCTGCGTTTCAAAGACTTTTATATTGCTATCCTTCCATAACTGGTGCTCACCTGGAAAAGAGAGCTGTGTTTTAATTGTCAGGATTGTGTGTCATGTGGGAACGGAGAGACCTTATTATGTGCAACAGAAAGATAGAAATATTTAACCTTGTCAGGAGATTGGCTTGGAATACAAGGAGCGAGGGAATGATCTTTGATTGCTCCTTGCATCATATGGAACTGATTTACTAGAGCTACGTGGATATGACTGAACGGGAAGTGAATTTATGCCTGGTTGTTTTGTAAAAACTTACGAGGATATATATATAGAAGACCATACAGTTTCTACAGGCTTTTTTTTTCTTTTCTGTATATTGAAATATTCTGTGAATTCATCCACAGCAGATGCACATTTACAGTAGATAGTAAATAACCTGGCTATTAATTCCATACAAGAAATTTGTTACTGTCTTATTTGGCAAAAAAGGTGAAAAATACAGGTGAAATTTGCAGTTTCCTTATAAAATATGTGATGGTCTTCACTTATTTTTCCGCAAACTGAAAATTTTGCAGAAAACTGCCTGGATGGAGCTTGTTACAACTTGCCCTTCAACAAACTTTAACCTCTAATTAAGCAGGACTGAGGGCTATAATCAGAATATTGCACTTAGGTGTTGTATTACACTGAGATAATACAAGTTTATCATACTCTATTTCACTTTCAATAACCTTTCTGCTTTTGGTCTCCTAGATCTTGCTCGCTTTCTCCTACTTGTCCTTCTTCATCAGTTTTTGAATTTACCTAATAAAAGGCTATCTAAAGACTTTTTTTTTAAGGATACTACTTTTAATTAGAGAATCATAGAATGGTTTGGTTGGAAGGGACCCTAAAGATGATCTAGTTCCAACCCCTGCCGTGGTCAGGGACACCTTCCACTAGACCAGGTTGTTGAAAGCCCCATCCAACCTGTCCTTGAACACTTCCAGGGAGGGGACATACACAACTTCTCTAGGTAACCTCTTCCAGTGCCTCAACACCCTCATCGCGAAGAATTTCTTCCTTATATCTAAGCGAAGGAAGAATGGGGTACAGATTATCTGATATAGACCATAAAGATTGAAAAAGGAGAAATATAGCAACTAAGTGAACATTGATTGCTGCTCCAGACTTTTAATAGTTACAGTAACTAACACTAATGTTTTTGAGACACTGCAAATTAGACATAAACTATTGGTTTAGCAATCATATTACTTTCAAAGTCAGTCTCATTGTTAAAGCTAACACAGACTTCTTATCACTTGATAGAATGAAATGATTGGAAATAAGAAGTCCAGAGAAATATTTCCAAAATAATTCAAAAGACTATATTTAAAAATGTACTTTTTTATTTTTCTGAGAAAATCCCCCGATTACGTTATTGAACAGTAATAGACTTCACCACATGATTAAGTCTGGTGAAGTGCTTTGTTGCATCAAGATAAGTACTTACATGGCCCAGTTTTGCCTACTAGATACTGTCAGATAAGAATTTCATCCATGACTCAATAATATCCTTTAACTTATGGAAGTTGGGAAAGTTTACTAAGTATTACTATATGTACACTGTATTCCTATATTCTTATCAAGGAATGCCATCCTGGGCACTATTAGAGAGAGAATATAGGGCTAGGTAGACCTTTTGTCTGGTTCTGTTTTCATGTATGTGACTGTTTTGCCTCCTGTTTTTCTTATCAGTATTATTGTCTCAGTCACTCTAAATAACTTTACTAAGCAGTGATAAGTCCTGTTCCTCTTCTCTGTAATAATCTCATCATCCTCTTTTGCACACAAACCTAGTTACTTAGCAACAAACAAAATTTCAGACATTATTCCAAGTACAGTAAGAACTTCATGTATTCACAGGCTCTGGATTAAAACCCAACAAAATTGATTTCTATAGTTTGAGTACAGAGGCTGTGAATTTAAAGTGTTCCATGAAGAATAAAGGGCACTAAGAATAATGCTTATCATTCTTGTATTTTGAGTATGCAATCACTGTTTATCTGTTTATTATGTGCCTGTGACAGACAGGTACAACTGAGTGCTGGTATCCATCTGTTCCATTGGTTGTTTCTTTATGTTTAGAAGTATTTGCTTAGAGACACCATTGTGCTTTTGTTAAAAGTTCAGGAGAGAACATGAGAGCTTCTGTAGTAAAATAATTGAATTGCATTGACTGTTATTTTTTTTTATTGCATTGATCTTTGGGTCATGAAATCACCAAATGAGTATTCATTAACTGCTCAGTATCTTTAATATAAGCAATTCTGTTACAAAAATTATAAGATACTTAATGTTTAGATCTAGGGCAACTATGAACAATTGAATCATGACCACTAATTTAAACAGGGCAAGCTCGACAGCAGGTAGGGTCATAACAAGCTGCCATTGACTTTGGCAAAGAAAGAATTTCACTCAGAGAGCTAAGGTACTGTGACACGTTTTCCTTATGGGCTGTTTGATGTTCAGGCTGTAATACAATACTAACTTTCAATAATAATATAAGTATAGAAATAAATATACCTGTACATTTGACAAAAGAAATTTATCTAGTAAGTAAAAATTATAACTTGATACATTAACCTATGTGATTGAGACATTCTGAGAAAATTAATAACATTTATATTCACACTTTCAACTCCAGTATATAACATTTTGTAATAGTTATCTGACAAAATATAATTCAAGTGGAAAAATTGTATCAGAATGCTTTACATCCACATTTTCAACGATTTTTGTATGTTTACATCAGAATAATTCTTTGTCTACATATTCTTGTACGAATGTTGTTTGTCTGTCTTTGGACTGAAATGTGTGTAAATTTTGCTTATGTCAATAATACCCTGCATTCTATCACAAAGACAAGCAGGGCTTTTCTATTTAAAGATATGAAAGAGAGATAATGAAACAAAGAAACAAAAAAAATCCAAACTGTTGGTGTTTTCCAGGTTCTGTTTAGCTTAATTGTAATTGATGTCAAGATACCAGGTTTCTCAGTTGGACAAATCAGAGATTTTACTCCATTTGGCCTATTAGTTACAGAGCCCAGTACTGCATCAAGAGACTCACTGTAGTCCTAGATGTGCCTTTCTAGATTTACTTAGTTTACCTCATTTCTTTCCACTCTGTTTTTGAATTCATCTCTTGCCTGTCTTACCTACCTCAGTAACAAACCCTTCAGATCATAGTGGATCACTTAGTGTGTGACTGCACATTGTAGCCAATCAGGATTTGAATTTATATGGAACACAAATGCTGAATGATGGGGATGGAAATTGTGTGTTCTAAATGCCATTTACTCTTTTGAACTTAGTCCAGTTTTGCCTGCTGATTTTCACTGGATAGTAATGGATACACAGAGTGTCTTGTTATTTCTTTCCTAAAAAAAGGATTTGATGACAGAAGGAAGTTAAAAAAGCTTGAGAAAAACTGTGTATGGAGATATTGTTTAAGCAGCTAGAATAGTAACCCCAGGTACTTTTCCATTCTTGCTTAGTCAGAAATGGTTCCACCTCTTAGGGAGCTATCATCTCCTTCATAATATTACTTTGTGGGAATCAAAATAAATATTGTTTGCGTGCATTGAGAACAGTGTCCATTGTAATTGTACATTGTGTGCAGTGTTCATTTGCCTCAGATTGGGGCTCTGTTTATTTCTTGGCCAGTGTTTCTCACAACATGCAATCTGACTTATTCTCTGAAACGTTGCAAATAACCCAAATCTATCTGCTGAGCTCAGCTCCACAGCAGAAGAGTTAAATGATGAAAGAAACAAATATTCCATGAGAATCTGAATGCAATGGATAGCAATCCTATTAGATATCTTCATTTATTTTTATCTCAGCCTACCCACCGTGGCTATACAAATTTTATGTAGAAATAAGCTGGACATGGCGAGGTAAGTCAGAATGAATCATGAGTGGAGCATGCTTTGACACCTGCTGATCTTTAAATGGCCATTGTCAACTAGCTAATGGCTAGTATGCCATGAACATGTCGAAGCTACTGTGTCCCACCAGACAACAGTTCTGCAACTGATGTTGTTTGATAAGCCATGGAGCAAATGCTGGGTTTTTACCAGTGACTTAATTTTTCAGGGAAAGTGATTTCTCCTAAACTAGAACTCCAGCAACCAGAAGGAAACAACACATCCTAGTGGAAGCAAAGCTTATGTTGGTTATGCTGTCTTCTAGCCATCGAAATACTTTATTTTCATTTGTTTTCTTTCACTTGCATTAAAGAAAAACTTGGAAATACATACTTTTCTGCCTAGAAGGTCTGTTTTGCCCAATACTTATTTCACTGAAAAATAAAATGTGAACCAAAATGTAGCGTCGCTACATGCCAAGGTACCGCGAACGGATCACTGGTCGACCCGGATCAAGGAAGAAACAGATAACAGACACGGTGTGAGCATCAACTTCCTCATTTATTTCGCAACTAATTTCTTTTATACTAACGAAGGTGGGTGGGATTACAAACACGTCACAGGGAGGTGGTGACTAGCTCTCTATCTTTCTGTGACACCACGAGATCTTCCGAACGCCGCACCCTACATCTCCCCCTCCCTATGACTAGCTAGCTCTTGTCGTAACAAACGGTTATGAGTTTCTAATAGATGCCAAGAGGCAAGCAGTTGCTACTTCTATCAAAGCGGTTGCTACTTCCATCACCTTATAACGTGGCTTCTTCCGCCAAGGGTGTATAGGAAACATAAGTATACGTAAGCATAGTTTGTTGGACTAATCTACTTAACGAGATTCTAATGAACGCCAAGAGGCAGTGAACGAGCATGCCATCAATCACTAAAACACATAGGCCTCTTAACTGGTCTTGCATCCAGTGCCAAAAATTCGCAATGTGTGTCCAGGGCGTCACAATCCAAGAAAGGACAACAGCGATCTGCAAAGAAAAACACTCAAACACTATGAGGTTAGGGCAGGACGAATCATACGACTAGGAACCCACTTCAGAGTCCCCTCGGGCTTCTGTACACAGGTGTCCCCTCGCCCGATACAGCGCAGCTCAAACGGCCCGCCCCATTGGTGTGTCTGGGGGTCACGCACGTGGACCAACAGGTAGGGGTCTTTCTCTTCTGTGCTTGTAAAATGTCGTTGCGCCGCCGT